>NW_019392651.1:0-84941 GCF_000648675.2 Cimex lectularius
GGGTTTTGTAATATCGCGATACATGCAAAAACACGCAACTGCAGAAAAGTTAAGGAAGCCGAGAACATGGACTAACATTGACATGAAGAGATAGGAGACTGGGTGCTTACTTTCGAAAGCTACTTCCATGTTTTCTACAAAGTCGAACTATCGTTACTCTTATTAAAAATCAACAGTTCCTAATATTGTTTTTCTTTTGTGTTTCAACAATTTTTTGAGATAGCATGTTTGACTTCTTTGTTCTGAACATATCTTCTGTGAACACAAATGATTTTAGCAAAACATAAAAGGGAACTGGAAAAGTGGACTTACATACAAATGCGATTAACGTCCAATTACAAACTCTTCTGGAAGTCATCTATCATACTGAATAATTTATGAAGTGCGAGCGTATTTACCATATTAGAAATTGTAAAGTATTATTAAAATAAAATTAAAAGAACACCTGATACTAAGAGTGAAGAAACATATTTGACCAGCAATAGTCAATAACAAGAAAAATTATTTATATAAGCGTATAAGTGTTTTTGAACATCAACAGAATCTAATATCCTCAGCAACCAAACCTTATACTCAAAAGAACCCAGATACATTGTCCAACTCATTACTACCTCGCTAACTTCACTATCCACGACTTCGTCATCTGTTAAGGAAATGATCCATTGCCGTGTAAGCCGGCCCCCGTCTTAGCGATAAGTTAAATTGTAAAATAAGAACAAAATAGGTAAACGAGGAAAAGGGACAAAGGTTGTATTTTGAAGGGGCAACCGCCCAGATGGGAACGACGTGATACATCTGGCAAATGTAGCTTGGAAATGGTTACCCAGGTAGACAGTTAGGTAAAAACGTCGAAGTGTGAGGCAGACCCAGACGGGAACGACGTGACACATCTGGCAAATGTAGCTTGGAAATGGTTACCCAGGTAGACAGGTAAGAACGGAGGACATCGTAAATTGGGAATACGTCAACCCTGTGCTAGACCGCCGTCTTTGCCGGCCCAGCCGCGGCGTGAGAACTCCCTCGACTTTTGAGTTTCCTTTCCAACCCTACTCCGGGAGAGACCCGGTATAAAAGGGATGACTGGAAAATCAAAAGTCAGTCAAGATGCAGGACTCACCCCAGTGAGTCAAGATCCGAGACTCACCCCCCAGCCAGTCGAAATCAGAGACTCATCCCAGGCCGCCGCCCTGTCGTCCGCTTACAGCCGCTTACAAAGTGCCACACCATACTTTCGATCCATCTATAGACCTTGTGCTTAAACGTTGTCAACACTTTTTCATCCTGCAAACCCGTTATAGAGGCTCCGAATCCTCCTCGCCACTTAATCTGATAACAGAGTGCTTTTAAGCGTAGCCATCTTCTACATCGTCTGAATCAACAGTATTCAGACAAATTGTCAGAGTTCCTTAGTATGTCTCTTATCTCACTGTCCATTGTGACCTTAATATTTTGCCAACTAACTGATCACATCTCGTATTCAAAAGGTCCATACTAAGCTTTCGATCTATTTCTAATTCTAACCCCACAAGCCTTCACTTTCTCACTTTGTAACCCTCACATCTCCTTATACAATGATGGATCATTTTCCCTTATCAGTCATTCTGAATGCCAGAGTAGACTAGTTACTATTAAACCTGTCCCTCCGGGATCAGTACTGGTATTTGTGCAGGGAACAAATATACAATTTATTTTAAAAAAGTTAAGAGATATACATAAATCTATTTTTGATTTATGTTCAACTTTATGAAGATATGATGCATTATAAAAATAATAGTGTATACGTTAAATTTTAATGACGAGAAATTTGATGAAACATTGATCAGGTGTTATTTGTCGTATAAGTGTTATTTCGAAAATTTCAGTCCCATCTGACTACTTTAAAGGCGATAAATGTTGAATTATTGACATTTGATGATTTATTCACACATGGAAGTAAGTACTGAGTTCTTCGTCGTATTAATTATTACACTAGAGAACAATAATTTCCCGCACGAAGATGTTATTCGCCACCTCTGA
Organism: Cimex lectularius; assembly: GCF_000648675.2. Taxonomy (NCBI): domain Eukaryota; kingdom Metazoa; phylum Arthropoda; class Insecta; order Hemiptera; family Cimicidae; genus Cimex; species Cimex lectularius. Next base: position 2,017 of record NW_019392651.1, read on the forward strand.
GGTTCGGTTAAAGCAAAAAGAAAAAACTTGTAAAAAAATATATTTTATAACCACTGTCATTACAGTGTTTTGAATTAATAGAAGATATGCAGGAGTTGGAAAGGAAACACTGAGTTTCCTCTCTCGTTTCCTCTGAGGCCGTCTTCACTCTTGGTATGCTTCATTTTGCCTTGGTAATATCAATACGCATGTATTATATCACGCATTGCGAGCAGAATTTCTACATGAATTCGTAGCCTTATTGATGCGATGTCACATGCCGTACAACGTAATAACAGTCGCCGTCGATTTTGCCCGTATACTCTGGATGCCCCTGATACGTTGGGAATGAGGTTTTTCATCAGGTCGACGGTCGCTGTAACAATCGGAATGTACACCTGCACGAGATTCATGGTATTTAGTTGGCTGAATTTAAAAATTTTGGGTCGAGCTTATATCCAAATTGGTTCAGATATTTACTATTCTCGACTAACCCGTTTTTTTTGATATGCGATGTCATCAGTAGCAGCAGCGAACTCGCACGCACGATTGTCGCACTCGTTTCGATAAATTTCAGTGCAGTATATTTCATATGGCTTCATAATATCATTTAACACTTAACAAGCATATGGGCCGTTGATTTTGTAAAAGATTTCACCCTCCATGCAAGGCTGATATGTTACAAGCTTGCCGTGTTGGTGGAATTCGTTTATTTTCTCATTGGCAAGCATTTCAACGACTTTTTGTGGAATGACGAATACGTTTCTCAACTTCCGTATGTGCGCGCTTACGGCTTACAGCCTTCTCCTTTCATATACGGGCGTCCTTCGAAAGATTCTGCCACCTTCGGAAAACTGTTGAATCGCGCCGCGAGCATGTTCGTCGACCTTACAAAAAAAGTTCAAAACCAGCAAATATCGATTCAATTAAACATATTTTCGAAATTCAAAAATTGACCACATGACAGAATTTTTTCCAGACCAACGGTTCCATTGTGGTGACATGTTTGGTTTTCCAATGAGTTCTTGATAAGACAAATACAATATGCTCTTTGCCTTGAAGATAACCATTAATACTTAATACCTTCACAGAAGAGAAGAAATAAATAATGACAGCATAACATTCCACAAACAACAAACAAAAAGTAAATATTTCAAAAAAATCTTTGTAGTTTTTCTATTTATTTATTTTGGGCTACATTTGAGCAAAATAGCTCTGAATATAAGAATTTTCTCATGAGAATGTTTCTTCCTGTTTCTTATCGTTCAACAAATTGCAAACTTGTTATGCGTTTTCTTTCTCAATAGAAAATAAATTAAAATAGAGTTACGAAAAATTTATTATAATAATTTTAAAAATTATAGCTAATGGTTAAAAAATACCTGTGACTGTTTGTAGTTTGGATATCACATGGACCTAATTTAGTTCGGGGATTATTCATGGGATGTCCTAGCGTTTGTAAATAATAAACAGTAATAAAAAACCGAAAACAAAACCAGAAAACCCACGAATAGACACATTTTTTATTATTATTTATAAAGGCGTCATCTTTAGGGTGGCGATGAACAGAAACCGCAGCAAGGGGGCGGACATGAACACACCAGGCCCGCCGACGGCCTCAGCCACCACCTCCTTAATGCCTGTTTTATTATTTTTACTTTTATTTTAGAGTGCAGATCGGCCATCCTCAAGAAATTGAAAAGTTTTCTGCACTGTGTCCATAATCTGACAAAATTTGTCGGAAACTATCCGAAACAATAATAGAATAAAATAATAAATAGAATGAAAAACTAGTTAGTTTTGATTGTACTATAATTTTGAAAGCTACAATATTATAAAAATATCTTAAACCCTGAACACACAACAGTTAGAACACTCCTGATGAAAAAATATAAATAAACCCATAAATCGTGATGATTGAAGATTATCTTTCGATCAAAGGTTCAAACCTGAAAACTGATTCTACTATGTACATTATATATATGTAAACTGCTCAAAAATGAATAGGATATTTTCTTTACCTAGCATTTTAAATTTATTTTTATTATAAATTGCATTATAATTTATTAGAAATTATGTGTTTTACAGAAGGGAAATTTAATTAAACATAACAAAATAAAAGGTTTTAATTCTATAAATTTGTTTATTAGAAATATTTTTTTAAACAATTAACACCGTGTATAATGTCCTTTGTTAGCTAAAACCTATGTGCACCTCTTAGGCATACTGTTAAAAAGTTTGTTACTAATTTCATAACGAATTTCTCTCCGTAGTTGTTGCAACGCCGCACTCAGTTGTTGCAGGTCAACTGGCTGCGGATGGTGATCGAAAAGCCTTCTCTTCACATATCCCACATGTGTCAATGGGATTGTAGTCTGGAAACAATAGGGGAAGGGGCAGATTTTCCCCCCAGGTTTTCTAAACATTGATCTGCCTCTATGAGGCATAGTTGTCATCCAGAAATCGAAAATCCCGGCCAATGAGATCCCTGGTTTGAGGAAGATATTCCTCGATAATTTCTTGGACATAACGGACTGCAGTGAGGTTGCCTTCAGCAATATGGAGTCCAGTTCGTCCTCCTGAGTAAATCCCAGCTCTGACTATTACATCGCCTCCTCAAAACTGAACTGAAGGGGAGCACGAACATGGACATTGTACGCATCCCCTGTTCTCGGTAGACTCTTCGGCGCCAGCTATCATTATAGGCAGAAACACGACTCATGAGTGTAATAGTATTCCTTTCTAGGCGCTCGATGCACCCTATTCTCCTGAGGTGCTGGTGGCGGACTGTTGCTGCCAGTTATCCCAAAGGGGCATACGATGTGAGGCAAACTGTTGATAAAGGCTGCTTCTACACCGAACATCACCGTTTCACACTAATTACCGTGAGCGGAGGTGAGTCGTTTCTAACTTTAGAAACTAATTGTATGATAAGGCCTATGTGCCAGGTGCGTACGTTAAGAACCTTCAATGGGAAACATATGTTGATAAAGGATTTGCCAAAATATCTTGTACTTCATTTAGGATCTGTCGGGCACTATCGAAAGGGTTCCGTTTTGCAGCAATGACAATGTTTCTGTCCTCCCTCAGCGTCATAATACGCTGAGATCCACTCCCAGGCCTCCTATTGGCACTTCCAGTCTCTCGGAATCGGGCCGAACACGCCGCCTGCGATGTCTCATTCTCACAATAATATTCTCATTGTTCAACATGTCTTTCCATGGTTAAAGGGAATGCAACTGCATTAAAATGGAGAAAAGAAGAGAAAAGCTGTTTGTTGAAAAAATGAGTAATCATCATGTTCTTAAGTAAATCCATGATTAAAAATGAGGATTATCATTCGTTTGCTTTTGGTTTGTATTTTCATTTTGTATTTTTATTTTGTAGTATTCACCTAACAAGAATATATCAGTTAATTTAATTAAAATTAATAGAATAAGAATAAATGATAAATACGCCTATTTACGTATGAGCAGTTTAGATTGATAAATATATAGATGACGTCATAGTAGTCATGGTCATACTCATAACCAGCGTGAGTCGCAGCATTCAGGACAGTTACCAGGTCCTCGTCCGTGGTCACCGCATCATGCCTCATCCTGGTTTTGTCAGGTAGTGTTATAGGGGTTTCAGCGTGGCCCTGATAACAGGGGCCTGCGATTAGGGGTTGCAGGCATTTATCATGGCTTATGATTTATTGTGATTCTGCGCAAGTGGAGAGTTATGAAAGGGCGATTCCGTCTTTATTTTTTCTTAGCGTTGATGAACTGCGACTCCATGCACCAAGATCCGCCCAGCTATTCAAAGCATGACTTTTTGGGTATCCCTTTACGAGCGGCACACGGTTAAGGGCACAATATTGACCCACTCCTTCTGACGGGGCAAGCGGGAGAAGTCGGCATGTCTGATTAGTCTGGGGATATTGTGGCTTCTACACCGAACCTCACGGTGTTCAGACTGTCTACTGTAAGCAGAGGTGAGTCGCTTCTAACTTGAGCAACTAAAAGTAAGGCCTATGTGCCAGGTGCGATCCCCAATGGGAAACATACATGTGTCAAGAGTGGTGACGCTGTCCAGCCCGATTCGGGAATGAAAAGAAAAAAAGGGTTAAGTTGTGTAGTGAGAAATTTACACTTATAAGGTTATAAATAAATATAGATATTAATAATATTTTGCAAAGAATTCTTTAAATGTGGTGATGGTAGAGCATTGTGTTAGCAATACATTTTTCTTTCATTGCTACTGTGACAACTTTAAGGTTTTAATTTTTAATTATAATTTTCAGTATTAGATTAGTCTTAAAAGTAATAGTTTTGCTATACTTTATTAAAATTAATTACTCAGCAACACCGTTAGTTGATTTTGCCTCATTTTTTGTCTTATATGTTCCTAACATTTTGTGGCAGTTTTGTACTGTTTTTGTATTTTACCCTTTCGAAAGCAAGGAAACCAAATGAAATACAGATGCCTACTGCGTATAAAAAAAAGGCTCCTTGGATGTGTTCGATGGTCAGGATCTTCGGCTCTTCGCTCCCCTTACTTCCCTTTTTAGCAAACGTCAAGGCCAATTGAATCCTGGTTAAAAATACAGCTTTCTTTAAGCTTTAACGCCTAGATATTTTACATTCTACCTGTAATCGAGTAACTTTCTGGCCATTTTGTTCTCCCAGTATGTGTAAATTCCACCATTATGGAGGAGATTGATGTGGTCGTCAAAGCTATCGGCGTATGCCGATCCTTTCTCAAGTGCCATAGCCAGCGGGGCGGTATTTATCATTTCTTTCATGAGGTGATATTTAGCGACGACCTCTTCCGTAATATGAGCATGTTGGGAGTAATGCCCTAAAAATAACCTTTATGATGTTTAAGCTAACAATACTTTCATTTTTTGGGCGAACCTTCGGCAATCCTCTCAATTACTAATCCGTACTTTCCCGTTAATGCTTTTTTCAATATATCGGGGAACGGAAATACCTACATTAAAACGAAAAAATGAGTTGACACAATTCTAGAAATTAAACAGAAGACACACCCTGAATTGCTTCACTACAGCTATGTCACGAGGCTCCTGGCTGGCGGAAATTCCAAAGGTCCACAAAGGATGATCTGCGATCCAGGTCAGTCCACTGCAGGCTAGTTCTTCATAGGTATCTATCGGTTTTGTATATCTGTAATTAAGACAGAAAAATTTTCAGTCCCTTACAGCTATTGAATAAATGATTACTTACTGAGGGGATGTTAAGTAGGAAGCTAGTTCCGCAGAGTAACAAGCAGTCAGGATTAGATAGAGAAATTCAAAAGACGTGAAGATGTGCCGAACAGGCAAATTGACAAACTGGTACGCCGGCTGTTGTAACACTGTCATACCAAAGGATCTAATCATCGAATCGGTCAATGAGGTGAATACCCCTTTCTTCTTAATATTATGGCCAAAACCTAAATGCACACTCGATTTTTCAACTTGTAGTTGACAATGCTTAATTCATTACGTGTATATTTGACGGTGAGTGCTGTAACAGCGTAAAGTCCTAAAGAAGAGCAGATCACGCAGCAGAAAAAGACGATCCACATCACGAGACCGAACGGGAGAAACGGAGTCCTCCAGGCACTCAGCTGAACAGCCTTCGGTACTAGCAAAGCGACACCGGAAAGCATGTAGGTTTTGGAAAAGTCAATATGAGGATAGTAATCTATCATTGCTGTAAATGATCCTCCTCCAATGTCAGCTTCCCCTTTATAAACTCTTCCAATTAGTCCTAGAAGAAATTACTGTTCTAATGAAATGTCTCATCAGACCATAAATATCCTAACACACAGTTATCTTTAAAAAAACGGAATGTAAAAAAATTTACACGATGTACCATTTCCTTGCCTGTATCCTGTAATGCTGCCCCACTGATGTCCATCGTCGTCACAAACCTTTATTGTGCAGTTATGCCTTTCGCAATATTCTATAAATATCCTGGCTTCATCGCCATCAAAAGGTTCGAGGTTGACGTGTGGCAAATACTGCACAGTAGCGAATCTCACTTCTTAAACAGAAATGAAAAGGTTTCTTCAAAACAAATATACTATATAGATTCTACATTGAACTACCTTTTCCTTTCAAATCCTTCATTTTGTTTGGGTAAAGATTGACGTTGTTCTTGAATCCTAGAAGTGGACTCCATTCATCAAGAGGTATCCTTCCGGTCCTATTCGGCGTCCCGACTCTCACCGCGAAGTTGTTGATCGATAGTTTCACTTGCCGTTCATCTGAATGATTCCAAAATATCAGTTTAAAAACTTTTTTTTATTACATTTATTTGGTATTTACAACTACANCTCAGGGTAATCATTCTGAGAAGTAACCCTTTGGCCGTGTTTATTATTGTATGAAGAGGATGGTAAAATTTAAAATTGAGGTAGCGATCTGTGTTTCTTGGTTTTTGGTACCAATCTGTGATTAATGTGCCATCTGGTTGTTTTATTACAAGTGTATCTAAAAATGGTATTGTTTTGTTGTTTTCGATTTCATGTAGGCTAAATTGTAGGCGTGGGCGAAAGCTATTGAATGTATCTAATGTAGTTTGAATTTGATCTGTGGGAACTGCTGTCAATATATCATCTACGTATTTAGTGAGGAAGGGTAATGTGAAAGGAACTTGTGGTACGACTGTATTTAGTAGATGTGTCATGATTATGTCTGCCAGTATCGGGCCTAGGTTGCTACCCATGCTATACCAAACAGTTGTTTGTAAAAGTGATTGTCGTATGTAAAATATCCGTTAAAACAGCAGTGTCAGATCATTGGTACGAACCTGTTCTTAGATAGAGTTGTGTGTGGTGTTATGTTGGGCCATTTATCTTTAATAATGTTCAGTGTTGTGTCTATTGGGATGTTGGTAAACAATGATAAAACATCTAGGGATATGAGAGAGTAGTGTGAGGGGATGTGGATATTATTAATTTTGTTAATGAAATGAAATGAATCATTTACATTATATGTGTTATCTGTGATGTTCTTGAGTATGTTGGTTAGGTATTTTGTCAGGTTATATGTGGGTGAGTTTACAAATGGTCTTAGAGGGTGTTAAGGTTTGTGTGTTTTTACAGATCCATATAGTTTCGGAGGTATTGGTGAGTTGTTTTGAAGTGATTTGTAGGTGTATATGTCAATTTCTTTTCGTTTAAGTGTATCTTGGAGAATTTTGTTTGTCTGTTTGATGAGAGAAGGAGTAGGGTCTGATTTGAGTATGGTGTATGTGTTTGTGTCTGTGATAATTTTGTCAATTTTTTCTTTGTACTCTTTCTTGCTGATTGCAACTGTTTGTTTGGTCTTATCACCCGAAAGAATGAGTATGTCAGGATTATTTTTGAGAAAATTTTTGGTTTTGGTATATGTTTGTTGGGATATGTTGTGTTGATTTGTAGTGAGGTGTTGTAAGTGAAGATGATCTCAATAAAAGATCGAAACGTTGGCACGATAAAGAAAATGTTTTTCTGAAACCTACATCACACCCGACCGCATCTCACGATATCTGAATAAATAACGCACAAGGTCAGTGGTAGGCAATGAAATTCCATTTATACTCACCGCAGGACAGACATTTTTACGTAAGGTAAAATTGATCTATGTCCTTTTTGTTAGGTTTACCTTTATTCTCCACTTTGTGAACCATATTATTAATTCATTCAGGTGGTGTTGTAAGTGTTGAGTGTTAATTGTGGGGTCCGAATTGCGTGTAAGAATCGCTGTATCATCAGCGAATGTGTGTGTCGAAATGTTAACGTGTGTAGGAATATCTGCAGTGTATATGGAAAATAGAAAAGGGCCAAGTATGCTTCCCTGAAGAACACCAGCCCTCATGCGTATATAAGGTGAGAATTCAGTTCCCTGACGGACTCGATAAAATCGATCCGTCAGATAAGATCTCAGTATAATATGGTACGTATGAGGGAGGATGTTCCTCAGTTTCCAAAGCAAGCCCGAGTGCCAGACTCGATGGAAGGCCTGTTCTAAATCAAGAAAGACACCCAAGCAATGCTGTTCTTGTTCGTGGGAAGAGGCTATATTGTCAGCAACACGTAATTGTTGCGTTGTCGAGTGAAATGTGCGAAACCCAAATTGATGATCTGGAATAATATTAGAATTTTCGATTATTGGCAGTAATCGTCGGAGAAGTAGTTTTTCTAGTATTTTGGCAAGGATAGAAAGGAGACTAATGGGTCGATAGGAATTTGGAAGATCAGAAGACAGAATATTTGGCTTATGAATCATTTTAATTATAGAGAACTTCCATTGCAATGGAAAATATATGGTCCTGAGTACAGCGTTGTATAAGTTTGTTAAGTATGGTAAGCCTCTTTGGGGCAAATTTTGTAATATTTGTTTTGTAATTAGATCATAACCTGGAGCTTTTCATGAAGGTAGTTAGTTGTTTAATAGTGTGTCGTATGTCTGATGGAGTAAATGCTTTAGGAGGATAAGAGAGTTGCAAGGGGACATTCAAGTCGTGTTCAGTGTTAAGCTGATGGTCATGATCAAGCATGTCATGGTGTGCAGTAAAAATTGTGGAAAGATGCTCTGAAAACAATTTAGCAATGTCGGAATTGGATTATGCCCAATCGTTGTTACTACGTATAGGAGGCGTGTGGTCCTTATATCGCAGGACAGCACACAAAGACTTGTCTGTTTTGGAAAGCGAAGTAGTATATTGTTTGTACATTTCAGCCCTAAGTTTGGCCAGTTCTTGTTTCAGCTTTCTCGCGAGTTGGTTCACCCGTCGATGATCACTCGGATATCTGTTACGCTGCTAGATTGCCCTGGCCCTTCGCTTTTCAGTTAGAAGTAGCCGAATGTGTGGCGGTAATAATAACTGTTGATTATTTCGAGTTGGGGGAGGTTGACACCCATGCTGCATGCTGTATTAATTTTGAAAAAACGTCTACAGCTTTGTCAATTTCTTCTGCAGTTTTTAGAGATGTGTGTAGGTTAACATTTTTGTTTACTATTGTTTGGAAATTTTTCCAATCTGTAGGTCCAGTTATTAGGTAAGGATGTTTTGGTACAATGGAAGGGGCAAAATTAAGAATTAGTTGAACTGGGCTATGATCGGAAGAAAAATCAAATGAATTTGAAATATCCAGATGGGTTGAAGAGATTCCGGATGTTATAAATAATCTAATATATCAGGAAGTTTACGGTTAGATGTTGGCCAGTACGTTGGGTTTGGAGGTGTAATAACAGTGTAAGTGGTTGAGGATAAAGAGTTAAGGAAGTTCCGTCCACGTGGGTTAGAAACACGGCAACCCCACTGTGGGTGCTTGGCGTTGAAGTCACCCCCAGCAATGAAATGAGGTCCAAGTGATCGGAGAAAAGATTGGAATTCGTGTTGTGACAACTCTTGGTTAGGAGGACAATACACAACTGCAATATTCAATTGGAAGGAGGAGGTATTTAAGGTGATGGAAGTGGATATTAGTGTGTATGATGTGTTTACAAAGTGTGATAAAGTGCGACGGATGAGTATTGCAGTGCCGCCTTGCGCCCTATCGGAAGGGTGATCTGTCCTGTAAGTAATGTAGTCTTTGATAGTAAAAAAAGAGTAGTTGTTAAATGTGTCTCAGTAATTAGTGCTATGTCTATTCGTTTGTCATGTAGCACTATGTTCATCTTTGTGGGAACTCAAACCATTAGCATTCCAAAGAAGAATGAATAATGATTGTGAAGACATGGCTAGCCGGCAAGTTTCGGAAGGGTCTGATTCACTACACTTTTGAGAAGTGTTAGAAGAGGTGTGATAAGTGACTTAAAATCGCTAAGGAAACTAGAAAGAAGTGAAGTTACATTGCTGAAGGGAGAAGGAGATGGAATGAAAGCGTTATGAGGTGGAGGTGGAATGGAGGTGTTATGAGGTTGAGGTGGAATGAGCTTAGCAAGAGGATGGTTTAACGATTGCTTCTTCGCCTCAGCATAGCTTGAAAACTGGCGTTGAACTCGATGCGGAGAAACCACTGTTTGAGTATCATTGCCTGTCTTTCTTCTTGCAAAGGATGGTCCTCTCTTCAAGAGTTGTAGCTCCTTGTAGGAAGAACAGCCACGATAGTTTGCAGGGTGGTCCTTTTTACAATGCACACATGTTGCGGGTTCCTCTCGTGATCTCGTACAATCTGCTGTCAAGTGAGAACCAGCGCACTTCACGCAACGCGGGAAGTGGTTGCAGAAAGCTTTCGTATGACCATAATCTTGACACCTTTTACATTGAGATATTTGTCGTGTTTTGTAGGGTTCTTCTACCTTAATTTTTGTATAAAGGAGATTGCTCAATGTAAAGATTTCTTCATTTATGGGGTTTGGTTCCAGGTCAATAAAGAACGGGGGAAGACTAGTTTTTGTAGTGGGGTTTTTTACATTGGTCACACTCGTAACATTGTAGCCTTAATTCTGGGGGCATAGAGTAATGAAGGTGACGCATAACGACCCAAAAAGCCTTATCTTCTTGAAGCTGATAGGTATGATATTCAGTTTTTAAGTAATATATGTGGTGGTTTAACGGGTTTGGGAGGTTGCTTAAGCTCAGCTGTTTTATTTTCTTCGTTCAACTTCGCTAATGGAGCAAATGGGTTTGCTTTAATAAAACATAATGGCATATCGCACTCTTTGACGGCTGCCCAATTGTGAGGATCTCATTTGGTATTGAATTTTCTTCTATTTGGTCTCTATTTTCATCTATCAAATTATTTTTAGTCGGTCTGCCTTTCTTCTTCTTTTTATTTTTGAGAGAATTGCCAGATGGTGGAGGTCTTTTATTTTTTAAAGAATAAAACTGAGAAGATGTATTAGAACGTACCTCTTCACTAGAGGATAGTTCTGGTTCACTTAGGTCCATATTGAGGGTATACGGGTTGCCAGATTAACGAGCCTTACCTGATTGCGAACTCTAACCTTGTTGAGAAGCAAGTGGGCGCAAGCTCGGCTGCAATGCTTCGCCCTCCAGAAGGAAAGTCAAAAACAAACAAAATCGACTAGCCCCCAATTTTAGGTCGAGTCATAAGTCAATGAAAGTAGAGCACAAAAAACGCGTCTTACTAGATAGCTGATCAGCTGATTTAAAAACAAAATTAATTTTTGACTGTCACTCTCTGTTTTGTATATCTGTAATTAAGACAGAAAAATTTTCAGTCCCTTACAGCTATTGAATAAATGATTACTTACTGAGGGGATGTTAAGTAGGAAGCTAGTTCCGCAGAGTAACAAGCAGTCAGGATTAGATAGAGAAATTCAAAAGACGTGAAGATGTGCCGAACAGGCAAATTGACAAACTGGTACGCCGGCTGTTGTAACACTGTCATACCAAAGGATCTAATCATCGAATCGGTCAATGAGGTGAATACCCCTTTCTTCTTAATATTATGGCCAAAACCTAAATGCACACTCGATTTTTCAACTTGTAGTTGACAATGCTTAATTCATTACGTGTATATTTGACGGTGAGTGCTGTAACAGCGTAAAGTCCTAAAGAAGAGCAGATCACGCAGCAGAAAAAGACGATCCACATCACGAGACCGAACGGGAGAAACGGAGTCCTCCAGGCACTCAGCTGAACAGCCTTCGGTACTAGCAAAGCGACACCGGAAAGCATGTAGGTTTTGGAAAAGTCAATATGAGGATAGTAATCTATCATTGCTGTAAATGATCCTCCTCCAATGTCAGCTTCCCCTTTATAAACTCTTCCAATTAGTCCTAGAAGAAATTACTGTTCTAATGAAATGTCTCATCAGACCATAAATATCCTAACACACAGTTATCTTTAAAAAAACGGAATGTAAAAAAATTTACACGATGTACCATTTCCTTGCCTGTATCCTGTAATGCTGCCCCACTGATGTCCATCGTCGTCACAAACCTTTATTGTGCAGTTATGCCTTTCGCAATATTCTATAAATATCCTGGCTTCATCGCCATCAAAAGGTTCGAGGTTGACGTGTGGCAAATACTGCACAGTAGCGAATCTCACTTCTTAAACAGAAATGAAAAGGTTTCTTCAAAACAAATATACTATATAGATTCTACATTGAACTACCTTTTCCTTTCAAATCCTTCATTTTGTTTGGGTAAAGATTGACGTTGTTCTTGAATCCTAGAAGTGGACTCCATTCATCAAGAGGTATCCTTCCGGTCCTATTCGGCGTCCCGACTCTCACCGCGAAGTTGTTGATCGATAGTTTCACTTGCCGTTCATCTGAATGATTCCAAAATATCAGTTTAAAAACTTTTTTTTATTACATTTATTTGGTATTTACAACTACAAGTGATGTATTAAGTAAATATGTTCGTATATGTTGAATTATCATATGAGGATCTGGTAGGAGAAGTCGCCCAGTGATAACACTCCTTCACACTGATATCTTGTTCAGTCTTCACACAATGAGAAGGTCTCGGGGCCACTTTCGCTTCAATCGTCTTGGAGGATTTTCAAGTAGGGTTGGAAGTGATAAATTTCATACGAATAGATTACTGTGTGTGTTCAGTGATTGATGAAATTTTTTATATCGGGTTTTGATGAGTTCATGTACAAACGGGATGTGTAGGTCTTTATAGATAGTGTAATTTGAAACGTAAAAAGAAGCATTTATAATTTGACGGAGAATTTTAGATTGTATTGATTGGAGACGCTGGGAATTGGAATCCTTGGTTGAGCCCCACACTTCATAACCGTACGCCCAGAGGTCTAATCATTGTCTTGTAAATTAAAAGTTTATTTTCAAGGTCTAATTTTGATCGTGAGTCGAGTAGTCTTTTTAACAAGTTATAACGTCGGTTTGTTTGTTGTTTTTTCAGTCTTGTATGGGGATTCCAAGTCAGTAGTTTATCCATGAAAAGTCCAAGATAACGCACAAGTGTGTAGAGATTAGTGAACGTTAATCGATAGTTATTCAGATATCGTGAGATGCGGTCGGGTGTGATGTAGATTTCAGAAAAACATTTTCTTTATCGTGCCAACGTTTCGATCTTTTATTGAGATCATCTTCAGGGCCTGGGATTTACAAAAAATATTTACATTTAACAATTACATTTAGGATGTGGAAAAGTGAATTTATACAATGCAAAATATATTTTATATTCAAACAAAGTATTTCTACTCACTCAAAGTGTTTGTCTTCTGTGTAATTGTGCCATCCTTGCGTGTCGTATTGAGAGTGCCAGTGAGATTTTGCTGTTTTATGTTTATATATGTTTGGTTTTNAACGTAGAAGAGAATGGTAAACCGACAAACCAGAGAGCATTTTCCGAGGTCAGCTTGAACCCGATAAAAATAATAGACACTAGTGACTTCAAGTGTTCCGCATGATTCATTCCATGTAGTAATATGAAACCATCACTACTGGAAAATACTGAAATCAAATTAACGATATGGTCCAAAAGAAAGGCCATTGACTAAGGCTTGTATTGAGGCTCAACACCTGATCAAAATAATTAACTGAATTATTGAATAGCGAGCCCATTGCCACATAATTTTGAATTTTGTCTTTACTATCACTCAGAAACTTGACAAATAACTTCATCCTTTGATTTTGACCCTCCATCCGCTCTTCGCTCCCACAGCTCTTTCTTCCTACAGCTCTTCGTTCGTACTGCTGTTCGCTCATACAGTTCTTCGCATATACAGCCATTCGATCTTACAGTTCTTTGCTCCCAAAGCTCTTGGTTTCTACTGCTCTTCGCTCTATTTTCCTAGAGTTTTTGATTTGCTCTTCGTACTTATGGTTCTCCGATCCTACAGCTCTTCACTCTTTCAATTCTGAACTCGAGGTCTGGGCCGTTCGGACTTAGAAGTCAAATATTCTGGGTTCTCGCCCCTTCAAGTTTCTTTTCATAAAACAACCTAATTCAGACATACAACATTTACGATGGGCCCTGGCGCTGGGACACTAAAATTTTCAAAACACGCCAAACTTTACCCATGGAATCGTGGTAGGGGATGGTAAGAAAAATTTGGTGCCCGAGTAGTGGGCTAAAAGAGCTAATTCACTTAGCGAGCGGTACTGATCCGATCCTTAAAAGGTTTAAGTTTAGTATTTCTTTAATTAATTAAACTAGTGTAATTATTAATTATTAAGTTAGTGTAAATTGCTTTTCCAGCTGTTTTAGCATATTACCTGCTCTGCTAGAGATCCCATCTGATCGTTGATGTTTCCTCCGGTGATATTCTCCGGAATAAAATCCGGAAATAAATTTTGCGCTTCAGCCATAAAATAAAAGAACGAACTTATGAGAAAGTACAGGATCATTGTTAAACAGTTCCTCCCTTCTGCAGGACTTCTGCCGTTCAAGCCCTATTTAATCCTATTGAAAAGACAAAATAAATATTCGATGAGAACCGATTATGCCTTGTTTGCCGATGAAATAATATCGCTTAAGTAACAGGTAAAATGTCAACACACATTTCTGATAAAAGGGGAGCCACATGATAGAAAAAATTAAATAATAAATTTACGATTCTCCCAGTAAAACCAAGGTTTTTAAATAGTTAATAGTTGTTGATCAAGCTAAGTTCAATCACGCACGAACGAAACACAAATAGAAGGTTGTTGTTTTGTCATATTGTTTAACCATAGTTTGGCTTGACAGAACATTTGATCTTGTGTAAAAGGCAAGTCCTACATGGAGACTTTTTCGCGAAAGTTTCGCCTGGTATCATGTTCATCATACAATGTTAAGCTAAAGATGTGCATTAAATGATGTAGGTATAGAAATATTATTAGAAAAATTGTCCGCCGCCCCTTGGTTGAATCTGTACCCCAGTGTGATTAATTGTCTGTTCATGGGAAATAAGGCAGAGTTATGTCTAAACAGGTTTCAACCTTGAAACTTAAACTTTTAGGTTTGCCTGAAAAGCTCAATTAATACCCGCCTTGAGAATAAATTTGACGAAATGTCGACAAACTTAAAAACGTAGTTTTTCGTTTCTTTTATTCCATGTCTACCTGGCCGATTATTCCAATCTTCCGATAAGTATTTATATTATACGAAAAAATTATTGTAGTTCCCTAAAAATGCCAAGAACTCATCCAGAATTTTAATTAAACTCCAAATATTAAAATTTACTATTTTTTACTAAATTTACAACTATATGGTACACAGATGGATCTAGGATGGAACAGGGAGTAGGGTAAGGGATAAAAGGGACGAACCGTACCCTAGTAAAGCCCCTTGGACTAATCCCAACAATTTTCCAAGCTAAGGTAGAACTCTATGTACAGGAGTTAATAAAGATAAGAGTGAAAACTGCACAGATTTTCATACTCTCAGATTATTCGGAAATATTGAGATGTGGTCTGCTGTGATGTAGGTTTCAGAAAAACATTTTCTTTATCGTGTCAACGTTTCGATCCTTATTGAGATTGAGATCATCTTCAGGGACTGGGATTTACAAGTTTAAATTTAACAAATACATTTATATTTATACAATGCAAAAAAATATTTTTTATATTCAATCAAAGTATTGCGTAATTGTGTCATTCTTGCGTGTCGTGTTGAGAGTGCCAGTGAGATATTGCTTTTTTATGTTTATATACGTTGAATTTTAAAGGGGTGGGGAAGGAAATCGGTATAGAAAGACATTTTTGGTAAGGAGTCGGCTTCTTTGAGGTGAAAAGAGCCGATGATGGGAAAAAACGTTGGTAATGGTTCGGCCAGATTATCCTTTCAGGATTATACAGACGGGAATAAATAGGAAAAGGAAAGCTAAATCGTTGAAAAATTGGGCTATGTAAAAGTGTTTGATCTGTGGAATCGATCAAAATGCATTAACACAATAACAAATCACTTACAACTCTCACTACAAATCAGCACAACATATCTCAATAAACATACACCAAAACCAAAATTTTTTTCAAAAATAATCCTGACATACTCATTCTTTCTGCTGATAAAAGAAAACAAACAGTAGCATTCAGCAAAAACGAGTACAAGGGACAAAGTAACAAAATTATCAATGACAAACACATACAGCATAATCAAATCAGACCCTACCTCTTCTCCCGACAAACATACAAACAAAATTCTCCAAGAAACACTTAAACAAAAAGAAATTGCCATAATCACCTACAAATCACTTCAAAACAACTCACCAACGCCCCCGAAACTGTACCGATCTGTAAAAACACATAAACCTGAACACCCTCTAAGACCCATAATTTCATTTGTAAATTTCCCTACATATAACATGACAAAATACCTAACCAACATACTCAACATCACAGATAACACATTACGTAAAAGATTCATTTCATTAACAAAATTAATAATATTCACATCCCCTCACACTACTCTCTCATATCCCTAGATGTTTCATCATTGTCCACCAACATGCCAATAGACACAACACTGAAATTATTAAAGATAAATGGCCCAACAAAACACCACACACAAGTCTATCAAAGAACACGTTCATAACAATGATTCGACACTGCTGTATTAACGGATATTTTACGTACAACAATCCGTTTTACAAACAACTATTTGGCATAGCCATGGGTAGCAACCTAGGCCCAATACTTGCAGACATAATTATGACACATCTATTAAACACAGTTATACCACAACTTCCTTTCATATTACCCTTCCTCACTAAATACGTAGATGATATATTGACAGCAGTTCCCACAGATCAAATTCAAACTACATTAGATACATTGAATAGCGTTCACCCACGCCTATAATTTACACATGAAATCGAAAACAACAAAACAATACCATTTTTGATACATTCGTAATAAAACAACCAGATGGCACATTAATCACAGATTGGTATCAAAAACCAAGAAACACAGAGCGCAATAATAAACACGGCCAAAGGGTTATTTCACAGAATTATTACCCTAAGCCATGAATCATTTCATGACAAGAACATAAAGATATACAAACAGATCCTCCATAACAATCACTACCCTAAACACATAATCAACAGAATAATCAACAACTACAACTTAACACTAACATCATCTACTATTACTAATAATACTACATCAAATATATCAAATACAAACAAACCAACATACATTTCCATGGCATTCATTAACGGCCTATCACACAAATTAAACACATTTCTCTCGTCCGATAACGTTAAAATAGCTTTCAAAAACTATAAAACAATTCAAACACTTTTTTCCAAAATTAATGATCCCACACCAATAACAAATAAATCTGACGTAATCTACAAAATCAATTGTCCGGCAACTTACATCGGTCTTACATACCAATATCTGGATAAGAGAGTAAAGCAACATATCTATGATTGCAAAAACCCAAGCAAAATCCTACAGCAGTTCCCACAGATCAAATTCAAACTACATTAGATACATTGAATAGCTTTCACCCACGCCTATAATTTACACATGAAATCGCTTCCCACTATTTTGAACACAAACACAATTTCGACTTCAATCTAAAAATATTACACATAAAACAAAACAAACATAAACGTAACTTTTTAGAAATTGGTTAGAAACACATGTAACTCAGTCGCAGCTATGCCAATATCATTAACCAAATTCAATATCGATAACATACATATATCATCACATCACACAAAACATATAATATAACATATAAAACATTCATCACATTCCACACATCAAACATTTTTACATAGTCTATTTTTTCAACGATTTAGCTTTCCTTTTCCTATTTATCCCCGTCTATATAATCCTGAAAAGATAATCTGGCCGAACCATTGCCAACGTATTTTCCCATCGTCGGTTCTTTTCACCTCAAAGAAGCCGACTCCTTGACAAAAATGTCTTCCTATACCGATTTCCTTCCCCATCCCTTCAAAATCCAATGTATATAAACTTAAAACAGCATTATCTCACTGCCACTTTCAACACGACACACAATTACACAGAAAACAAACACTTTGAGTGAGTAGAAATACTTTGATTAGATATAAAAAATATTTTTTTGCATAGTATAAATTCACTTTTTTCCACAACCTACATGTATATATTTGTTAAATTTAAACTATATTTGTAAATCCCAGTCCCTGAAGGTGATCTCAATAAAGATCGAAACGTTGGCACGATAAAATATTTTTCTGAAACCTACATCACACCAGACCGCATCTCACGATTTCCGAATAATCATCGACTGAAGGTCACTAATCACCACACACATGATGATGTGCGAGGCAAGGTAGGATTAACCAAAAATGTTTTTAACCTAGTGGTTAAACCGAAAGATAAAAATGTTCCTTCTGATCTGGTCCCGACCGCATCTCACGATATCTGAATAACTATCGATTAACGGTCACTAATCTTTACAAATAAGGATAATTTTAAAGAGACAGTTTTACGGCAGACAGTAAAATTGAATGTAAATTTGATATTCAAACAATAAGGATAGGAAAAAAAGGAATAATATAGTTGAAGTAAACCCAGACATGCGTAAAAAGATTTTGGAAAGGAAAATAAAACTATTTTGGAATATGTGTAGAGCCGAGGATTACATATTTATTCGCAGGTGTTTTCGTTGCAGCCGATATGATAAGGGTCAATGTATAAACGATATCGTATGCGCCATTTGTTCTGGACAGTTAAAACTATGCACCGTAAAAGACAAAAAAAATTAAATGTTTTAATTGTACAATCAGATATTAAAGACTGAGACGAATAAGGTATGCGTTAATTACACTGCGTACGCACATACGCTGAAATAATCGATCAAGCTAAACAATCAATAGATAATGGCCTCTAAATAGGTCACATCGGATGGTGTAATAAACGTTTTGCAGCTGAACTTACATCATTCACAAGCAGCAACTACGAACATTGTACAATTAATTGAAAATGGAGAAATTTAGCCATAACTCAATGGCGACAGGTTTTCCCAAAAAATTGAAAGTTTTCCACGAGCCGATCACAGGAAAAGAGCGATTATTACAGTCCCAAATGATGAATTGGATATTATAATGATAAAAACAAATTCCAAACGAAGGCCTTCCAAGTGTTAAAATCAAATTTGGTAATAATAATTCAATTGGGGCAATTTTCGCCTACTTTGAAGATAAATATTAAAGATAATATGAAACAATTAGAAAATGCCTTAGATTATTTCCAGAAGAACAAAATTATGGATGTCATAATAGGAGTTGGCACCAACGCAAGGTCGATATCTTGGTATGATAGACTAATTAACAACAAGGAAGAGTTAATGGAGGAATTTGTAATGACTAAGTTACTTTTCATTTAAATGAAAACGATGGTAAACCAAGTTTTCAGACGAAGTGCCGGAAAAACATTGATTTAAATATATGTACAACAGCCCTGTTAAAACGCATTAATAATTGAGAAAATGGTAAAACAGAATCATTGTCGGATCATGACATTTTAACTTACTCGATTAGCTATGACAGTGTACAAAATGATCAAACTAAAAACAAAGGGCACAAATATAAAGTTAAATTAGCGGACTGGGAGAAATTTGATCGCGTTTTAAGTGGTGAAGTAGCCATTCTTATAGATAGTCTGGGATACAATACTAAAGAAGTCAACGATCTGGATACAACACATCAGGAGCTTGTCAAAAATGTTCAGGACGTTAGAGTAGTCTAGTAAGATACAGAATAGCCAAAGATCCCAAGAAAATAAATCCTTGGCGGACTAAAGAGCTTACAGATATAAGGAAATTATTTAAAAAAAATTAGAAGGCAATACCAAAGGTCTAAATTTAACTCAGAACTAAGGGAAATGAGACGAGTATATGTCCCTCGAGGATTGTTCGTACGCGATTTGTTCATCCACGGTTATTCTCATCGGCTCGTTGAGTTAATAAATCATACTAATTTGCTCGGCGAATCCGAGTAACGTGGTCATGAATTTTTGGGGAGCTGCTCTTCTCTCTCCCGCAAATAACGGATTTTACAGTGATGTCATCTAACAAGGTGAGGGGTACTTCCTCTGAAGTTTTAATGTAAATGCAATAACAGTAAGGCTGATGAAACTGAACATAGTTTGTGTAAGATTTCGTGTTATCGGGAGTGCATGTATGAATTTGTTCCAAGATACTTTCAAAATCAGCATGTATAACGAACCGTAGAATCTGTTGGTGTTTGATTTTCTCAAATTGCAAGACATTTTTATCTGGTTGAGGAAGTTTTACTCGTACTCCCTTCATTTGTTCGCACCATTTAATACGATCCTGAAATACACTCTCGCAATTTTGCCTACGTTTATCAAAATGGGTAAAATATCTTTTACATATATAAAACGGGTGTCTGCGCTGTTTGCGTTCATAGGAAACAGCCTTTCAAAATTCTTAATATAACAGTAATGACTCCGATCCCCATTTTCAAGTAAAAATAAATCTGTGTGGTCTGGAAATTCTTTTGCATATATCTTTATGGGATAAAAGTCATTATTTTCCATCAAAGCAAAAACATTAATAGATATATTATTTACACGTTCAGATTTTCGAATCTCATATAAAGAGGTCAGAAGCAAGTTTACCTGAAAGAAACATGTCGAAAAGCACATTACATTAGCCAAAAAGCATTGCAACTGGTTAATATGCTTGCTCGTTCGGCAAAGGTATACTGGGTCGTGGGATCCGACGCACTTCAAATCATCTATTCTAGATCCATCTACCATTATTGATGTATTATGCAGCACCAGTCTGGATTAAAGCAGTGGACAATAATAAAAACGCCAAAAATCTCGAAGGTGTACAAAGAAAAATCGTCTACGAACTATTCATCATGCCTCCTTATGAAGACTCGGGGTCAGAGAGACAACGGTTACCCACCATATCGCCGGCAAAGATCGTTACTCCGGTGGCCGGTGGCCCCCAAGATCCGCCCAGCCATCCAGTTCCTCTTGATAGAGTCGTCGTTTTAGGACACGCAGGTCTTCCTTTGTGGTAGGCCACTCACCCCAAACCAAGCTGCCCAATTTATGGAAAGAGCTTGGTATTGCCTTGCGACCCGGCCCAGAAGTGAACCTATTTCTTCAAAAGTGGTGACGCTGTCCAGTCCCGATTTGGGGGTGAAAACAAAAAAGGGTTAAGTTGTTTATTGAGAAATTTACACTTACAAGGTTGTGAATAAAAAATTACAGAAATATTTTTCAAAGAGTTCTTTAAATATGGTGAATATGGTAGAGCATTGTGTTAAGTTATACATTTTTTCATTGCTACTGTGATATCTTTAAGATTTTAAGAACTAATGCAAAAAGATAGAAAAATTAAACTAATTGATTTTAATCATAATTTTCCACATTAGTTTTAAAAGTAATAGATTTGCTGTATTTTCTTAAGATTCAACAATCGACAGTTGATTTTTCCTCATTTTTTGTCATATTTGTTCCTGACTTGTTTGGCAGTTTTTCACCATTTTTGTGTTGTAGCAATTCAAAAGCGAGAAAACCAAATGAAATGCAGATTCCCAATGCATATATAAAAAAGGCTCCTTGGATGTGCTCGATGGTCAGGATCTTCGGCTCGTCGCTCCCCTTACTTTCCTTTTTAGCAAACGTCAATGCCAATTGAATCCTGGATAAAAATATCGCTTTATGTAAGCTTTAACGCCTGGATATTTTACATTCTACCTGTAATCTAGTAACTTTCTGGCCATTTTGTACTCCCAGTATATGTAAATTCCACCATTATGGAGGCGGTTAATGTGGTCGTCCAAGCTATCGGCGTATGCCGAACCTTTCTCAAACACCATAGTCAGCGGCGAGGCATTGATCATTTCTTTCATGACATGATGTTTAGCGACGACCTCTTCCGTAATATGAGCATGTTGGGAGTAATGCCCTAAAAATAACCTTTATGATGTTTAAGCTAACAATACTTTCATTCTTTAGGAGAACCTTCGGCAATCCTCTCAATTGCTAATCCGTCCTTTCCCGTTAATGCTTTTTTCAATATATCGGGGAACGGAAATACCTATATTAAAACGAAAAAATGAATTGTCACAATTTTAGAAATTAAATGGAAGACACACCCTGAATTGCTTCACTACCGCTACGTCACGAGGCTCGTGGCTGGCAGAAATTCCAAAGGTCCACAAAGGATGATCTGCGATCCAGGTCAGTCCACTGCTGGCTAGTTCTTCATAGGTATCTATCGGTTTCGTGTATCTGTAATTAGGAGAGAAAAATTTTCAGTCCCTTACAGCTATTGAATAAATGATGACTTACTGGGGGGATGTTAAGTAGGAAGCTAGTTCCGCAGAGTAGCAAGCAGTCAGGATTAGATAGAGAAATTCAAAAGAAGTGAAGAGGTGTCTGACAGGCGAATTGACAAACTGGTACGCCGGCTGTTGTAACACTGACATACCGAAGGATCTAATCATCGAATCGGTCAATGAGGTGAATACCCCTTTCTTCTTAATATTATTGCCAAAACCTATATGTACAATAGATTTTTCAACTTGTAGCTGACAATGTTTAATTCATTACGTGTATATTTGACGGCGAGTGCCGTAACAGCGTAAAGTCCTAAAGAAGAAGAGATCACGCAGCAGAAAAAGACGATCCACATCACGAGACCGAACGGGAGAAACGGAGTCCTCCAGGCACTCAGCTGAACAGCCTTCGGTACAAGTACAGTGATACCGGAAAGCATGTAGGTTTTGGAATAGTCAATATGAGGATAGTAATCTATCAATGTTGTAAATGATCCTCCTCCAACGTCAGCTTCACCTTTATAAATTCTTCCGACAATTCCTAGAAGAAATTATTGTTCTAATGAAATACCTCGGCAGGCCATAAATTATCTTAACACACAGTTATCTTTAGAAAAACGGATACCAAAATTTACATGATGTACCATTTCCTTGCTTGTATCCTGAAAAGTTGCCCCACTGGTGTCCATCGTCGTCGTAAACCTTTATTGTGCAATTATGCCTTTCGCAACATTCTATAAATATCCTGGCTTCATCGCCATCAAAAGGTTCGAGGTTGACGTGTGGCAAATACTGCAAAGCAGTGAATCTTACTTCTTAAACAGAAATGAAAAGGTTCCTTCAAAACAAATATACTATATAGATTCTACATTGAACTACCTTTTCCTTTCAAATCCTTCATTTTGTTTGGGTAGAGATTGACGTTGTTCTTGAAACCTAGATGTGGACTCCATTCGTCGAGAGGTATCCTTCCGGTCCTATTCGGCGTCCCGACTCGCACTGCGAAGTTATTGGTCGATAGTTTCACCTGCCGATTATCTGAATGATTTTAAATTATCAGTTTAAAAACAAAATTAATTTTTGACTGTCACTCTCTAACCTTATATTTCAAGCTCCGCGACGAGTATGTTCGCTGAGATTTCTGTAATGGGTAATGCCAAAAGACTTTCACCGTAGTCTATGCTGTTGGGGTAAACTGGCAAGAAAAACAACTTTGGGTTGTGCCTAGGGACAATATTATCTCTCGCATAGTCCCACAATTCGAAGAAACAACTAGGCTTAGAAATTTGCACTATGTATCTGAACATTAAGTTAGTTTTTTTATAAATCTAGAACCTTTTATCTAAAACATTCTTCCTGCCTGTTACTTACATGTTACAATTATGCTCGAATGCTGCTCTTAACGGATTTAAAGAGGAAGTGTCACAGCTTTCTCCAGGAAGAGATGATATTCTGATAATAGAAGGCTGCGATTTCGGATTGAAATTTTCCAACATTCCGCTTTCCGACCACAAAACCACACATGGCCGGTCGCTGAAGGATTTTTCCCAGACCTAAAATTGGGCAAAGTACAAGATAAATTCAGTTGTATTAATTAATTTTATTTATTATTTTATTAATTAATTTTATTTATTATTTTATTAATTAATTTTTATTAATTTATTATTTTATTTATTTATTTTATTTATAATTTTATTAATATTGGGTTGGCGCAAAAATAATGCAGATATTGTTCTCTGGCAGTTTGACAACAGGTAACGTAGAAGAGAATGGTAAACCGACAAACCAGAGAGCACTTTCCGAGGTCAGCTTGAACCCGATAAAAATAATAGACACTAGTGACTTCAAGTGTTCCGCATGATTCATTCCATGTAGTAATATGAAACCATCACTGCTGGAAAATACTGAAATCAAATTAAAGATATGGTCCAAAAGAAAGGCCATTGACTAAGGGTAGTGTTGAGGCTCTCGACCTGATCAAAATAATTAAGTGAATTATTGAATAGCGAGCCCATTGCCACATAATTTTGAATTTTGTCTTTACTGGTCGCTGAAGGATTTTTCCCAGACCTTATAATTCGACAAAGTACACGATTTATCCAATTTTAATCGGTTGGTAAAAAAATAATGCAGATTTTGAAAAGGCAGTCGAAACTATTTTTTATTTTTTATAAAATAAAGAAAATATATTCGAAATATTTTCCATCACAATCTATACGTCTTTGCCAACGTGTGATAAGCGCTTTTATTCCGCTGACATAAAAATCTTTATTGCGACTCTCAGTGAAGCCCTGGAAGGCGTTTCCCGCTTCACCGGGTTCTCTAAAATTTTATCTATCAAGAAGCGATCAAAATACTTAAAAAGTGGAAGTCTATAGGCGATTGGTCGAGTGAATATGGAGGGTGCGGTATGGTTTCATAACCTAAGTTTTAAGTTCCTGCAGGGTTGGCATTGCGAAAAGTGGTCTGGCGATATCTTGAAGAAGAATCGGCCCCTTACGGTTTACCAATGCTGGACAAAGACGTTGCAGTTTCCCGTGCATTTTGTCAATTTCTTAGCAATATTGATGTGATAGTTTCCCCGTAATTAAATAAATTATTGTGAACAACCTCAGCAGTACACAACCAATACTGTTTCAACATCTCCATAATGTTTTTTTGGGAGCAGATTTGATTTCGGGAAGAGTTTTGTCGCTTCATCCTTGTCAACCACCGACCTGTACGCCTCCTGTTATCGTACAGAATTTGTTTCTCATCGCACGTGATGATTCGATCGCGAAGTGGATCATTTTGGAGGCGCAACAGAAGAGACGTGCAAACTTCCAAGCGTCGATTTCTTTGGGCTTCGGTTAGTTCATCGGTCGCACTTCGCCCAAGTTTAAATTCGCACAAATAAATTAGACGAATATCTAGTTTAGACATATTTAATTTCACTGGTCCTCATTCTTATAAAATTTAATATAAACTAAAACGTTTTGTTTAAAAGATAACAGTTAAAAATATATAAAAGTAATCTTTGCGTACCAACCCAATAGATACTAATATTTCCAGTGTATCATGTCCAAAACTTCGATAATTATTATTATTGTAATTAGACTTCTCACTGCAAATATTTCGCTGTTCAAACTCCCAGCTCACCAAAGTATACATACACAGCGAGACTGCCCTTTGACACTATAGCCATGCTAATAAAAACATTCGATCTCACATGATATCCCTCGTATTAAAGCTAACTATACAGGGTGTGTTGCAAGAAGATGACAATACTCAAGGCGGTCAAACTAGATCAAAAATATAGTTAGTTAAATGCCGCCAACGTGTCAGACATTTCTATCCGAACACTTTCCTAGATGCCGTTTTTAAAGATTTTTTTTCTCTCGAGAAAACCACTTTTTTATAATAATTTATTTAAAATATGTATTAATTATAACATAATTTATTTTGTAATAATAAGCCCAATTTTCTCTATTTGTACGCGTTTTTTTACAGATAGACCACATTTTTGGAAACAGCGTTAAATTTTCTAAGGCTAATGCACTTCATAATTGACAAGTATTTTAATTACTTGTACGTTTAATGCAAGATCTTGGTGAGATGAAAAAGCTAGTGTCACTAGCGGGATTGGAACCCATGACCTTCGGCAAAATACGCCGCTGCTCTAACCACTTGAGCTAGCCTGACTTCTGTCCACTCGTACCACCACCTCCCCACCTTAACCTTTCGAATTTTCCCTCTTTTTGCCAAATTTTCAAAATATTGTTTAATAAGGATTCGATTCTCGGCGACTTATGAATTGGCCACGGGGAGCTTAGCAGTCTTAATTGTCCGTATTAATTATTTTAATTAATTATATTTGGGATAGGTCCGAATTCCGCTCGAGACTTTTTTCGCTTTTTCAACTGAACCGAGATTAAAAGAATAATTAATTAAAATAATTAATACTAATTAATAATTATGACTACTAAATATATGTATGGATTAATTGCTGTGTGCCTTATTCAGACCGCAATGGGGTATTGTCCACCAGGTTATGGACTCATTAAGGATCCAGTTTTGGATGTGTCCTCTTTTGTGGCAAGGTGCTAGGGGCCTCAGAATTCATATTGGCTCCTTTCTGGACCAACAGTCTACTTACTTCCTTATTATTGAATGCCCAGGGACCCTTATTTGGTACTGACTTCTTCAGAGACAAATTAGTAAGCGTCCCGATAATACATAACTGCCCACTACGTCCAATTATGGTGCATACCGACCGGTGGATGGATAACTTCGAACTGAAGTACGGGCGACACTCTCGTTACCCTTGCGACTTCTCGCTGGAGTTCGAGCAAAAAAAGGCACCCAGTGAAGAACACAGTAAGAACAGAGCCTAGCTCAACTCTGAAATCAGGGCAATGATTCCGTCCCAGGTGCGTCGTTCTCGGAGTGGAGCAGCTAGGTGCTCACGCGCCTAGTAGGCAGAGTAGAGCAGTTTCTGTGTAGGGGCGAAAGTCCTTCACTATAAACTTCTCTAGAACTTTTAAGATCCTATAGCTCGATTGAAGAAAACAAAATCGTCTAAAGGTTCTCCGACAGGTTGACAATAGGCAACGTACAAGAGAATGATAAACCGACAAACCAGAGAACCCGAAAAAAAAATAATAGACACTGTCTAGTGACTTCTAGTGTTTCGCATGATTCATCCCATGTAATAAAGTAAAACCATCACTCCTGGAAAATACTGAAATCAAATTATTGATATGGTACAAAGCAAGGCCATTGACTAAGGCCAGTGTTGGGACCTGAGCAAAAGAATTAACTCACTTACTGAGGTGAAGGAGCTCTGAAAAAAAAACGATCGTCAGCTAACAACCTAATTCAGACAATCAACATTTACGATTGGTCCACACCAAAATTCTAAAAACACGCCAAATTTTACCCATGGAATCGTGGGTAAGAAAAATTTGGTGCTCGAAATTAGTGATCCGATCCTTACAAAGTGTAAGTTTAGTATTTCTTTAATTAATTAAATCTGTCTAATTATTAATTATTCTGTTTGTGTAAATTGCTTTTACGGCCTTTTTAGCATATTACCTGCTCTGCTAGAGATCCCATCTGATCGTTGATGTTTCCTCCGGTGATGTTCTCCGGAATAAAATCTGGAGAAAAATTTTCCGCCTCACCCATGAAATATATGAACGAGCTTACGAGAAAGTACAAGATCATTGTGTAACACGTTCCGCCCTTCTGCAGGACTTCTGCCGTTTAAGCTCTCTTTGATCTTACTGAAAGGACATAATAAATATTAAGTTAAAACCGTTTATCCCTTGTTTGTCGACAAAATAATATCGATCTAAGAAACAGGTGAAATTTCGACAAACATTTCTGATAAAAGGGGAGACACATATTAATAGAAAAAATTCAATAATAAATTTACGATTCTCTCAGTAAAACAAAAGGTTTTAAATTCTTAATAGTTGTTGATCAAGTTCAATTACGCACGAACGAAGCACAAGTAGAAGGTTCATCTTTGTTGTTTTATCATATTGTTTAACCATAGTTTCGCTTTGCATCATGTTCATCATACAATGTTAAGCCAAAAATGTGCATTAAATGATGAAGGTATAGAAATATCACGGGAAAAATTGTCCGCCGGCCCTTGGTTGAATCTGTATCCCAGTGTGATTAATTGTCTGTTCAAAGGAAATAAGGCAGAGTTATGTCTAAAAAGGTTTCAACCTTCAAACTTAAATCTTTAAGCTTGATTGAAAAGCTCAATTAGTACCCGCCTTGAGAATAAATTTGACGAAATATCGGCATACTTAAAAACGTAGTTTTTCTTTTCTTTTATTCCATGTCTACCTGGCCGAGTATCCCAATCTTCAAATGAATATTCATATTATACGACAAAATTACTGGAGTTCTGAAAAAATGCCAAGAACTCACATCCAGACTAAATTTACAACTATATGGTTCACAGATGGATCTAGGATGGCACAGGGAGTAGTGTAAGGGATAAAAGGGACGAACCGTACCATAGTAAAGCCCCTTGGACTAATACCAATGATTTACCACGCTGAGGTTCAAAACATTATGCACAGGAGTTAATAAAAATAATTATGAAAGGTGGACAAATTTACATACTTTCCGACATTCAAGCAGGTATAAACGCACTATATGCGTATGCTTTCAACTTCTAACTTGCCTAGGAGTTCCTAAATTACTTAATGACCTGGGAAAATAAAAAGATTACCTTCAATTGGGTTCCAGGACACGAAGGCATAGTAGGAAACGAACGGGCTGCCCAACTAGCCAAAAAGAAGAGGCAACCCTCTTTCCAATGAGACCAGAAGCCACCGGAAAAGTGGCTTGCAAAAGAAAAACTGAAACACTGAACAAAAGCATGAGGCAAGCTAAGATCAAAAAGGAAGGCGAAGGAGCTCCTCTATGTCAGCAGAGGAAGGATTTGAGAAAAATTATAGGCTTCTACACCGGCCCCAGAGAACCTTTTTCTACTTTTCCTCTTAATTCTCAATATCTAAACTTTTTATATATTTTATACATAGCTTTAGGTTTCGTTGTTGTTAAATTATTTAATATATTGTGCTCCATTTCTGGATGCCTAGAATTTATAATTGCCTGAACCAGTTGTTTTTTTATTCATTTCCGGTCTTATTTTTACCTCTGGTTTTCCCTCTTATGATTTGATTGCCCCTACGCTTCTATTGTAATTATGTAGTTTTGAGAGGTCACGTTCCATTATTTACACCTAGAGAAAGATTATGGTTGTAGGAGGGGGTCGACTCTTGTCTATTAGACTTAATTATAACAGTAATCCCAGCCTGGGGAAAGGACGAAAAAGGCAAAACGTCTACCGTTACCGGCTTTTCTTCTCTAGATCCCCCGGGGATAATCCTGGCCCGGGGAGGCGATCTATCTCTGCACGCGAATCGCTCCTGGTGGGAGACGTGAAAGAGCCAGGAAGAAAAGGGAAGCGACCCGTGCCAGTGAGTGCTATGAGACTTCACAGTCACCATGCCTCAGAGGCTTCGATTCGTCGTACTCGGCTCCAGCCGGGTCGGAAAAACCGGTAAGGAGAAATTTAATAAAGAAGAATACGTTAAATTGTATAGTCTAAATATATAAGTGAACCAAAAAATCTTTTGACATGTTAAAAAGCATGTTTTGGTGTAACATAAATTGCCTAATGGCATTAATCTGTTAACTAAGCAGTTGGCAGCTATGTATCCACCATACTTATACAGGTTCCAAACAAACTGTGTCTTACAAAAATTGACTTGGTTATCACAAACATACCCTAAAGAAAGGTTCAAACACGCGTCGCTTAATTTCTTCATCCAAAAAACCTGGTTTCTTGTTAAATTAAAATATCTAAAAAATTGACTTTCTTAAAAAAACCTAACTAAGAAAAAGTTGTAGAGAATTAAATTTCGGTTAAAATGAAACCGTTAGTACGAAGAGGGAAAGATTTTGCCAGTTGTTTTTGTTTTTTGGATTCACGAGTGGGCAATATAGGAAGATCCGTTTGGTCAGTCGTTAGAATAGGTTGCAAAAGTTTTGTTTAATAATAAAAAATAGTGAATTTGTTCATGTTTTTAATTCTATTTATCATTTGATTTGTTAGTAACAATTTATTTTTATACCTAAAGCTATAGAAGCGTAAAAAAACCATCAAATGACAAATTGGTGGTTTGTGACTGTTTATCTCTGCATTTACGATGTCTAGAAGGTTTTTAATGAGTTTTTTTATAGGAAATTCAATTCTTATATATTTTCCTTCGTTAATTTTTATACGAAAAATAATATTTCCTGACTTGTTTCCTAAAATGTATGAAAAACCATGTTTTTGGACGAAAGCATTAAACCCTAAGAAAACAATCCATTACATGGGATCCCCTCCTGGGCTTTTTATTTCATTTTATGCCAATTTTATTCCAACATGAAAACATTAATAAAAAACGAATAAGTAATTAATAATAAATAAAAATACCTAAAGTTTGACCAAAAATGTTGATTTTTCGTTTTCGACAATCTTTCACTCTAGGACATCTCCAACAGTTTCTGACCAATTCAAACAAACAAATCACAATTTTAAATAAAATCGATTTTTTGTGTTTGTAAAAACTTTGAGGCGTTTTATATAACAAATAATAAAAATCGAGGGAGCAAGCCCACAATTACTCAATTTTCGTAAATCATAGCTCGTTTAGATTAATTTTACTTTTTGAACCATTTTGTACAAGATTTTGTAATTTTCAAAAACTTCATTTTTAATGACAAATTGGTGGTTTATGACTGTATATCTCAGTATTTATGAAGTCTAGAAGATTTGGGTACGTTAATTTAAAGGGAATTTAATTCCTTACACATTTTTCTTCCTCACTGTTTTGACAAAAGCTAGTTCCTGACATTTTCCAAAATATTGAAAAAACCATAACTATGGTTTTGAATATAAACATTAAACTTGTGGGAAACATCACACCACGGGACCCCATGTATAGAAATCATCGTTTTATGCTAATTTGAATCCCACTTGAAGCATTAATAAAATAAAAAAGGTAATTAATAATAAATCATCTAAAATTGACCAGAAATGTTTTTGCTTTTTGCTTTCGACAATCTTTCACACTGGGAGATCTTCATGAATTCCTGATCAATTTCAGCCAAACGAATTCCAATTTTTATTAAATAAAATCTCTTTTTTGAATGTGTAAAAACTTTGAGGCATTTCATATAAAAAAAAATTAAAAAATCAAGGGAATATTCCCAAAACTCTAATTTACACAACTACTTCGTTTTCATAAAACGTAGCTGGTTGAGATTAATTTTACTTTAGGAACTATTTTTTAAAATGATATTTTCTAATCATTACACCGAGAGAAAAGAATTTCTTTTATGCCAATTTGAACCCAATATGAAAACATTTGTATATTTACAAAAAATATTTTTAATAACAAATGGTTTATGACTTATATCACCATTTCTGAAGGCTAGAAGATTTTAATTATATTAATTTTAATGGAAATTTAATTCCCTATACATTTTACTTCATCACTGTTTGGACAAAAGCTAATAATTCTTGACATATTTTCAAAAAAGAAGGAAAAACCATGTTTTTGGATGTAAGCATTAAACATGAAAAAAATGATCCTAAGCGAATACGCTAAACTTGGCACATGTGTGTATGTATGTACGTACATGTGCGAATTTGAGCCTGTATAAATCCAAATCCAAATAAAGTTAGCGTCTCAAGGGAGCACGTCACACCCTGTATAATTAATACATCTGCTCATTATTTTTAAAACTTAGCTGGTTTCGATCAATTTTACTTTTTTATATATTTTTAACGGTTAGACCTAGAGTATATAAAATAACAGCATTCACAACATTAAATAATCAAATGGGACAGATTTGACAACTTGCAAGTACTTGACAAATTTTATTTATTTAGTTAATCAATATATTGTGATAAAACATTCACCCAAAAATTTGCCAGTCAATAAAAGGGGGGTCAGTGGGGGGGGGGGTTTAACATTTACTATGGATTGAAAACTTAAGGAGTACTTCATTTGAAACTTTGTCGTCACAGACATCGCATATTACATAAAATTTTAGCAATTTCAACATTACCTTCGGTCGGTTTGGATTGCTGTGCTTTTGACTAAGGGATTTCTTTCAGGATGAATCCTTTTTTGATTAAAATAAGGGTTGGATATTTCATTTTATGAAGTGGGTAACGCCCAGTGGCCCATAATACGATAAACTTTTCTGCTGCTTAAATTAAAATTGTTTTTTATTTATTCAACTGTTTTTTTTCAGTACATCCGAGGATTAAAATTTAATGAGCTATTTTGCTTTACGTTGAGATAATTTTGCCAGTGTCACCTTAGATATCAAAGCTGTCCGTTGCGAAAGAAAGCCGTTACCTCACCGGCAACGCGACTCTCTTGTCCATTATTGTTGTAGGACAGTGGCGAAAGGAAAATTTGTTTTCAATGTACAATTTGTAAACAGCCCCGACCTCGCTTCACGTTCGACACACTCGTTTTTCAGATCCTTAACGAGACAGTACTGTGTTAATCTTACATACACTTTACCGCAATATGCCATTCATATGAACAAAAGATAAGGGATGATCTTAATGCACGTTAGCATAGTCTAAAAATTGAAAAACTTTGGTCGAGGGTTCGCAGTAATAGTACTTTCAGTTTTTCCCATAAAAAAGCGAATAAAAGTTTGGAAGAACTTTGGAACTAAATTCCGGAACTTTGTGGGAGTGTTATGGCCTTTTGTGCTTCCTTGCAATCAATCAACTGACACAGATCTTTCTCAAATACTGGAGGATTTGTAGTTAAACCTGTTAGGATTCAAACTCTCACTGCTTACTCTGATTCTTTCTAACGCTAATGGACTCTTTTTGGATTTATACACCATATTTTTCTAAATAATGACGCCCAATTGTTATGGTCTTTGCTTTTTGTGTTGTTTTGTCTATATGTCTTTTATTTCCATGCGACCCATAGCCTCACACCATCTTTCTACTTATTTGATCCTGTGGTAAAGTCATCAGGTCATGACCAAAAGTGATAAAAGTACACCTCCTTGAGTATATCCTTTTACTGTCCTATAAATTTGGATTTATAAAAACTAAAATTTGAACATGGATGTACATATATACACACTTGTACCGAACCTATCAGATCTCAAACTTGACTGGTAATTTAAGTGCAATTCTTTGTAATTTACTAAAAATTATCGCCAAGTGTGGTGTTGGCAGTCCGGGGACAGACCTAGGTCTTATCCGTCCAGCCGCCGAGGTAGTGGTTCTTGTGCTTTCAACAACTAAGTCAATTCAGCACCCAACACATGCACTTCCTAGATCCGAACCCATCCACTCTCAATTTTCCTTAAATCCATTCTTTTCTATTTACTATTATTCACTCAATTATGCCGTGGAGTACTCGATATTCCTCTGTACACCCAATAAATAACTAATCTAATTCAGGGTGGTTGGAGTAATCAATATTCCGCTATCGGCATTTTCACGCCACACATTCACGCCAATAAATACATTCACTCTCATCGCACACTAGGGACATAAAACTATTATTACTATATACAATAAAACAACTCTGTTTCCACAAAAAAAGTCGGATTCTTTTAATTGCTAGATGTGTCGATTGGAGTACTCCATATCCAGACCTAATATATTTANTATATAGTAATAATCAATACAATAACACTGTTTTCTCCAAGAATCGGAACACGGGACCCAGATCTTTGCTGACTTGGTTAAGCCAAATTTTAACTTCGAGTGGCATTCCTACGGCTCTTTATATGGAGCCAAGGAACCGCACCACTCAATTAGGTGGGACACATCGAACAACCTGCAGGCATGACACAGACGCGGGCTTAAGCCAAAAAGTAAACGTCTATGTGTTAACCTCGCATGGCCTATTCTTAATTGTGTGAGGGTTACGTTTGTTCTACGAGTCCGAGTCCTACGAAGGCCTCCTATCTACACTTCCGATCCGGCCTTACTATCCTATGATTTTTCATTTGTAATGGATTTATCTTTATTCCAAGTACATTTTATATTTGGGTGAAAATGCAAGGAACCAAATTTTTCTTTGGAACCTACTACTTATTAACTTATTATACAACCCGGAATAACTTAACACTAAAACGAAAAAAATTAACAACGCAACTGTTTAAACAACTATAATAAATTAGCTATAGGCTGTAGTCGGAATGCGGTTTGATGAAATGTTGAGGTCCGGTACGTAAGATTAAAGGATTTAAGTCTCACAGGATTCGGACGACGGGAGGAATCCTGACCCGTCAAACTCTGACATGGTTCATGAATACCAAATCTTTTTCTTTTATTGTTGAACCTTGCTTCAAAATAGTACAAGAGTTCAAAAAAACAGATTATATTTATATACAGGTGGTATCTATTTATATACTCGTTACCAACAGACAACAGCAGATCCTATTAATTCATACCTCGATCGACTCCTTATAACTAACTACATTACAAGCTCAAGAAAATGTTGTAAATGCTATCTGATGATTTGAACCAGTTGCTTTGGTAATGTGGAATTGTATTACTTAATGTAGACAATTCAAAAGAACAGCATAGTTAAATATAAACAGATAATTCCTGGATTCGTGAACAACGACAGGAGAGCGTCTTGCTTGGTTTAAAAGTTTCGAGGAATGAAGAAACGTTTTTCGCTTTAGAACAGATGAAAACTTCACTTATTTAAAAAAATTAGAATAATTTTGGAAATTTTACCAGTTAAAATTGTTCAGCCTATAATCTTCAGTCAACATTCAACAATTATACCAAAGCTTTTACATGAAATGTTTTGGTTTCATCCATGAACTCGAGGCTCTACACAAGGCCATTAACATCATTTAAGTCACTCACCCTGAACTCGCCACACTACAGAACACCCTAAATCCCGAAACCCAAGCTCTTTTTTTAAATTAAAAACAATATCGAGGCCAAAATATCGAAGTATAAACACCTTGTCTCCCAACTGATCTCTGCTGTATTTTTGACTGCTTTTCTGGAAAGCGTGGAGGCGTAAATTGCCTATACAGAAACACTCTTTGCAATAAAAAATTTGTAAAATTCGAATTATCTTCCAAAACGTGGGAAAAGAAGAAACCCTTCTAACCCGGCTTCGACTCGGCCACTCACGGTTCACCCAAAGTTCGTTCTCAAATCCTTAAATCTATGTGTACAACCTTCTATGATGGTTTTAATGAGGAGGCTTTTTCATTATGCCTATTGGATTTTCAAAGTTGAGCGACATCTTGCCCAAGCTGCTTAATTATGTTTTAAAGAGGAGAAATCTTCTTAAAATAGCGATTACATGATTTTCGTCATATTAGGGTCAACACGTTTTTCCTTCCTCCATTTGTCTCAATCCTGGATTTCCAGAGATAAAACGTTTGGGCTTTTCGACGTTCAGCCACGTATTTATTAACATATATGACAAAAATGTCTTGAAACCATTTTTGATCAATAGATCTTAGAAGTCAAAAAAGGAGCAGTTATTCGGCCATCATGTCTCATATATAGCCTCTGACTATCGCCTAAGAGGAGGATATCCGATACTCGTGGATCCACGAAATGACATGTTTGAATTTAAACCAACGATGATGAATTTTTTTAATAATTTTAAGTTAAGTTAAAGTTATATAGTTTTCTTTACTAGGGTCTTGACAAATTCATTTGTTTTTGGTCCAGTGTCACACCAAGGAAAGTATGGCATACTATAACTCTAAATATGATTCTTTTTAAAACAAAATACAAATTTTTAGCGAAGAAATGGCATTTACGTATACTGAGAAGTGTATTGACTCAAGAAATACCCTTGAGGTAAACCAGCGTGGTAAGCAGATGGATCCAGAACGCAAGGAGGTAAAAGGCGGTATTTGATCTCAGAAACAAGTATTCGAGTGTTTGGACGGATTAAAAATCGTGATATTTTTACAAAGCTTAGGGTGTTTAGTAGTACTACCTTCTAAAGCATAGAAATTTGAATTGTGCAGTTTATCCCATTTAAACGTTTTCTTTTGTTCCAGCCATCACCGTCCGATTTTTGACTCAGAGATTCATAGGTGAATACAGCTCACGGAAAGGTAATTTTGCAACATATTAAACGGTTTATGATCAGAATTGGGATACTAACATACCTTGAATCGCATTTGTCTTGAACAAAAGAATGATCGGACTTGCAGATTTGAAAGTAAAACATATCTCCGAACAAACAATATTATCAATGCCGTGATCGGCACCTTTCTCTTCCCGACCTTTTTGCCCGAATCTTCTGTTACATATTACGTATAATATAAAAGTGGTAAGAGGCGGAACAGCTCCTTATCCCATTGTACAATATGAATAAACGATTCAACTCGGCTGCTCAACAATAGGGCTTTCACTGCGGGCAGAGCTTTCTTCATTACGGCGCCCTAGTACGTCGAGACCCCTCCAATCTTCGTAACGATAGGCTTCAGCCATTAAAAATTCCTATACCCGATATTAATTCTGCGAAATTTATGTTATTTTTGGTGATTTTCAGTACCGCGTAAACACCGTTTCTAAAAAAATTCTACACTCTCCAACAATACCATAGTGTTCGAACATTGTGTTATATAT
Organism: Cimex lectularius; assembly: GCF_000648675.2. Lineage (NCBI taxonomy): Eukaryota > Metazoa > Arthropoda > Insecta > Hemiptera > Cimicidae > Cimex > Cimex lectularius. Next base: position 38,338 of record NW_019392651.1, read on the forward strand.
TCGTTTATGGGTCCGTCGGGGTCGTTGGATCAACTTCTTTATTCTTTCTTTTTTTTAAGCTTTTCATCCATAGCCAAACTGAATTTGGCAAATTTTCAATGAGGAAAATTTCGTTTGTTGACGAGACTCACATATTCAATCATTTTTTCTATGCATGTCTCTCTCTCTCTCTCTCTCTCTCTCTCATAATCATCTCATGATATATATATCATCTCATATATATATATATATATCATCTCATGATATATATATCATCTCATATATATATATATATATCATCTCATGATATATATATCATCTCATATATATATATATATATAGCCACTGTCCCTGTCCCTCTCCGTCTATTTATTCCGCTCCCTCCCCTTTCTATCATTCCCTCCCTCCCTCTTAACCTACCCTCTCCCTCTCTCTCTCTTCCTATATCCCTTTCCTTCTATCTCCTTCTCACCCATTCTTTCTATTTTTTCCTTCTCTCTCATACTCTCTCACTCGTTCTCTATGCCTGTGTGTATGTCTTTCTCCCTCTCTCTCACTCTCTCACTCTCTCTCTCTCACTCTCTCTCTCACTCACTCTCTCTCTCTCACTCTCTCTCTATCTCTCTCTCTCTCTTTATGCCCTCTTTCTCACTCTCTCCCTTTCCCTCTTCCTCTCTCTCTCTCCTTTATCCCTCACCCTCAACCCATCTTTCTCCCTCTCCCTTAGCCCCTCTATCTTACCTTTCTTTATTCCCATCTCCCCCTCTCTTTCACTCTATTTTTCTCTCTCTCTCTCTCTCCCTCCCTTTCTCCTCATTCTCTCGCTCTCTATTCCATTCTCTCGCTCTCTATCTATCTCACTCTATCTCCTCCCTCTCCTTCTTTTTCTTCCTCTCTTTCTCTATGTCACGCTATTTCTCACAATCTCCCTCTCTCTCTTTTAATTTTTTTATTGATTTCAGACCAGATTTACAAAAGCATGATCAGAATAGATGGGAAAACCGCCCACCTAGAAATTCTAGATACCTGCAGATGCCTGGTAAGTACATTATCGTATTATTTAGTGTCAAAATCCACTTCACCTACTATATCAGATAATTTAATTTCTTCCAATAAGTTTTTAATCAGTAATTTGAGGGATAGAACATCTTTATGGAGCGTGCCGCACTTTTACGATTATTCATTATCAGACGGTCTATGCATCCGATCCTTGATGAACTTGGGCATTCTTATTATGAATCCTGAAGGAACTTAGATCACGGTTATCATCTTTCTCTCCTCTTCTTTTCTACAGGGAACGCGGGTAGAAAAGTCGAAGAAGACTGGATAAAAGTGCAATCACCTCTTTAGCCTTTGTTTGATAATTGACGTCCGGTTTGGTGACGGTCGCTAATGAAAAATTCGGCCCCCCTTGTTATTTTGCCATCTTCTGTGTTCTGGCGACAAAAGCCTTCCTGGAACTCTGCCTTCCTCGGGCCGCTAACTCGACGTCGATTGATGGATAATCTTTTACGAAATAGAAAAATATGTACTTAAAACAAATATTTGTACTTTGAAAATAACAACAATATGTTTAATAAAAAAAAATTAAAAAATTAACCGTGTTAATAATCATAATGTAGTTTAGTCACTTCCGGTCTATTATGTCTTTCATGACTTTTGTTCTAACATATACTTCGGCTTTGCCATCTCTGCCATTGTCCAACTGATATAATTGTGCGCAATTCAAAATCAATTTGGAGTTGTTGATGTTTGAGTTCAATATCTAAACAATATGATATTGTTTCTGCTTGGCTATTCGACATGTTAAAGATATAGACTTTTTCTTTGTTACTTCTTTAAATTGCAAGGACTACAGTTTGGAAGATGCTGGTGCACTTGCTCATGGGTTCTGAGTTTTAGGTATTTACCCTTGCAATTATATGTTCTTGCGACTTTAAGAAAGTTCCTGGTAATACTAGAGATAGGCATCTGCACCAGTGTGCCTATTTTCTAGCAAAGTCATCCACGTTTTTCTTTCTCTCTATTCCTGCATGTCCTAGAACCCAGCAGAGAATGACTCTATTTTACGAAAAATAAACACAGGAGTCTTTAACGAAGCTTGGGTTCTGATAAAAGCCTTAAGTTTGATGAAGAGCTCTTAAACATAAGATTGGAGGTTACACAATAAACCTGTATTGGTCACAGAGTGTAAGGTCATAAAGATTAGATTAGATTATAGTAAGAGCATAGTCAATTGATCATCTCCATTTTTGTCTAGAGTTTCTCATTGAGCTTAAGGTTATTTACTAGATCCGAAAACAACTTAAAGGATTCCCATGAGTATCATTCAGGACCGGGCTTTACTTTTCCCAGGAGTAGAATCTCAGTGTACATAAGCAATAGAGGACATGTTCCACTGTTCCTGGCAATATATATACAGGCTTGTTTCTTCAAGTCCATACATTTTACATATGGAGTGTCCAGTCAGCAGTCCGTCTGTTATTTTAGTCTTAACACTACCTAGATTTATTAGTTCTGTTCTTAGTTTCTGCGATGGTCCTTTGATGAATTTTTATTTTCACCTGTCATGGGCTATACTCTCATTGAACGGAGGACTTATTTTTTATCTTTTGCCTTATGGATGCAAGTTTTTGTCAGTTTGGTATGCCAGAAAATGATTCAGGGCCAATAGGTGTCCCATCGTACATTTCTTGGCCAATTTATGGGCCTTTTCATTGTTCCTTCTGCTCTGTGTGCCCTGGTACCAAAATAATGATAATTCCTCCCCCCCCCCATATCAGCCAGAGCTCTAATGCAATCCCATACGTCACCGGTCTTTGCTTCTGATGCCTTTAGTGCCTCCTGACTGTCAGAGTAGATGGTTATTATTTTTCTGGTAATACCCAACATTTAGATTTCTCTGACACAGGGTTTGATAATTACATTCTACGCGTGAATGCTATGGCTATTGCCCAAGGCTTATATGCACACTAGTTTATGGTTTTCTCTCAGTCTGCTCTACCAGGTACCAGACTACAGGCATCCGTACAATTCTGTTTACTTGAAGCTCCTCCCCCTCCTAAGTGGCTCCTTTTTATATTAGTAGCCTACTCTGCATGAGCCTATGAAATGTGGCTCTGGCCTCTCTCTGGATAAAGATATGTAATAGTGGTAGGTTCCAGGGCGGCAGTCAGTTCGTAAAAAGGCCAACTACTTTTAACCTTAACCTTAATCATGCCACGATATGCCATATTTTAAGGTAACATATTTCATTGTCACTACAGGGTTTCGAGAGGATAGGCGAGCTCGCCTCTTGGGGACAGGGGTTCTTGGTCGTTTTCAGCCTGACGGACATACTAACTCTTCTAGAAGCGGTCACCATCATCAGAACACTCGCGGGTCACCGACCGTGGCGGCCGATCATCCTACTTGCTAACAAGTCCGACTTACGCCACGCCAGGTGAGAAATTATCATTTTCGGTATGCAATTGTTGGAGGGATATGTCCCAAGAGACCCCGGTGACCTATGTATACTCTTGCAAGTCTTCATTTGTCTAGCCGACATCAATAAATATACACATTGGGTACGGGTTTTAACAGATGTTAATGACTGGTACCCTAACTCCCCTGATTTTTACCCTGTTGCTTTAACAATGTGTTTGTCAGCTTTGGTCTATCTGGCTCTTCTGAAGTTCGCCCACTTCTCCTTTTTCGAGGATCATTTCTGAGATGGAGGATTTTAGGTTTGACCTTAATGTTATCTTAATGTTATGATATCTTCTTATCCTAGGTATAGGGTTTGGGCATTTATATGTTCTTGCCGATCCTCATTTAGGCTTTTAGCCAGATTTTATCAACGAATAAACCCATTTGTATAGCTGTTTTCTCAAAAGTCATTGACAGGTATAAAGCCCTAACGCCATGATGTGTACTCCCTCAAAGCTGTAGCAATATGTTTGTCAGCTTTGTTGAGGGTTCTTAAATCATAAGCTTACTGTATCTGGCACCTTTCGAGTTCGACCACTTTGTTTTTTGTGAACTTATTCTGAGATGGAGGATTCTGTGTTTGTTACGGCCCTCCAGATACTCCTCTGGCCAGTGTGACTGCTTTTTCTTGGACCTAATTAATTAGGGGTTGAGTTTTCTTATTTTCCAGGTCCGTTAGTACGAAGTGCGGTTTGGAGGCGGCAGTATCTGAGGGAAGTCTTTACCTGGAGGTGACCGCCGCCGGAGAAGCTTCTGGGCCAAATTTGGCCTTCACAGCCCTGGCCAGGCTCGTCGTCGCCTCTAGGCCATCCTTCGACTCATGCATCCCGTTTCTCGCAATCGCTGCAAAACTCATTAAAAGAAAAAGGGGAAAAGCCGAAAGGAAGCCTTTCATCAAAGAAACTTGCATTTTGTAATCTAACTTGTGATAAGAACAATTTTGTAAATAAGTCTTGTAAATAAAACAATTTCCTGTACAACATATTCTAGCTTTTAATAAAAAATTTTTTTTGGAAATATGTGAAGCCTATATTGGAAATAAAATGTTATTAAAATTAAGATGTCCCTACTTTTTAACTGGGCTTATCCGATTCTTCTTCGAATTGGTACATGTTTCTGTTGGTAACGTCATTGTCTAGCTTTCTTTTAGAAGCCGGCTTCGTTCCAAAGACCCAGCAGTAGAACCTATCGTCCTGGAGAGCAGTGCTGTCCCCAGATTGGACGATTCGGTCGAAGACTGCCCCGAGAAGGTAAAAACAGCCGAAGATCAACCCCTTGATCGCTAGCGTATACAGCCCGTTGAGATATACACGTTCAAAACGAGACAAACAGCCTTGCTTCCACAGGCCGAGGTTTTCCGGTTCGTACCTGAAAAATTGCACAAAACTGAAATAAATGCAGAAAAAAATATATTTTATTACTTACTTATAAGATATGAAGAACGTTTCTCCGATTCCTTCGTGGATGCAAGGTCCGATGTCGTATTTGGAGCAGCAGCTGAAGGGCACAGCGCCGCGTGAATTGTTCAAGTTCTTGGTCTTCTCGTACCAACTGATTTGCAGCCAATCTCGGTAATCGTTGACACCGCAACAATGATATTTGATCTGTACACGGTCGACGAGCTGCTTCCGATCTTCCGGGTACGTGTTCAGAGCTTTGTTCAAAGCCTCGCCGATTCCTATCAGGTCGACGTGATAAACCCTGATCATCAACACGCATAAAGCCATATGGCTTATCGTTACGACGACGCTAGAGAGTATAAGAGCGAAATACAAACAGTTTTGCAAATCGCTAAGTCCCGCGTGCCTGAGAAGTAACCATTTAAGAAAAAAGCTCACCGCTGACAATGAAATCAAGCAAGAGTAGAGACAGCCCTCGATATAAACGGCAGTACTGCTCTTCTGAAGCTCGGCCAATTCTGCCAAGTCCACGTGCTTTTGAGTGAATAGGAATGAAAAATATCCATTGTAAACTGAAAGTATTATCAATAGAAAACAATATGTTCTGACAAATACAATGAACTTAACATAACTCGAAGGCTTTAACAACATTTAGTCGAAAATGTTAAACTAGACCATCTGTTCTTTCGCAATTTTAACGTTTCATTTCTTTCATTTATAAACTTGTTAAATAATTGTACACAGGCTTAATTCAAAAGTAGAAAAAAGTTATGTTGAATTGATTCACAGTTAAAATTGGATCCGTCTGTTCTCGCTGGTTTAAGTTTAACTCTAAAGTTTCTTCTTTACGTCGAAGCGATGTCTTTTACTTACAATATAAATTAGGTAACTACAAGATTGGACAGGTTGATTAGCATTAATAGGTTAACAGGTTCAGGTGACGGATTCATATTAGAGGAGGACAATGTGGCAAAATTCGACTGTTGAAACGTGCAAAATGCCGTTACCTTTTTATACCGGGACCGTTCTGTTTTGTCCGTCCGGCAATGGCTTCTCTTTTGAGCTTTAAATTGAAAACAATGGTAAAAACATAGCCGGAGGTGTTCATTTCTCCTCTTGGCCTTTGAAGATTTTTAATGTAAGATCCGACGAAGCCCCGCGGGGCTTGGGACGCTATCCTGTTCGCTATATTGTTTTATCCTCCTTTCAACCCAAACAACAGTCTACCAGCTTTGTTATTTTCTAAATTGTTTTATTTACGACTTCACAGATCTCTTTCTTTACGACTTGATATGACTTAAGGTCTACAATTTGGAAGCGAATCAATTCAAAACCCTTACAAAATCATTGTTTTTCTTTTGGGATTTGTGACTTTCTAACAACCCCCAAAACCAATTTCACTTACGATGAACTAGATTATCGACCTGCTGGAAACATGAAGTCTTTTCAGAGGATCTTCGGAAGAGGTCAAACAGAGAAAACTTCCTTACGGTTTTCGCCGAGCTTTCGACAGTTTTATANTCTCTCTCTCTCTCTCTCTCTCTCTCTCTCTCTCTCTCTCTCTCTCTCTCTCTCTCTCCCCATACTATTTTCTCTATTCCCTTTCTCATCTTTCTCTCTTTCTATCACTCTCTCTTTTGTTAAATTAAACTGAAGGAGATTCAATTTACAATAAAAATTGTAGTCGCTTAAAAAAATTCCAACAAGCGTTATTCCAGTTCACCGCCATCTGTTTGATTTGCTTTTGAGATAAGATTCGATTTTCTGGTTTTTTTTCTCAAAAAACGAAGTTCTCTGTCTCACTTTCTCACTCTCTCTCATTCCCCCACTCTCCCTTATACCTTCATCCTCCTCTCATTCCTTCTCTCTCTCCCACTCCCTTCTCACGCCCTTTCACTCCTTCTCTTCTATTTTTTTCTTTGTCTGTTTTACGTATTTATTTTAATTATTTACATCTAGAAAAATGTACATAAACTTTCTCTCTTTTTCCCGCTAATCTTTTGTGTTTATAATCATTTTTCTATTTTTACCTTCGTTACCTTTTCTTTGGTTGCCTTCTTGTCACACTTAGATGATAAATCACTGGGAAGAATAAGGGTATTTGAAACTGACTTGACTATGTAGATTCGATGAAACGCTTGGGTGTTATTAGTAAAACCCTTTCATGGAACTTGCAAGTGAGCAACAGGACAAAGAAAATGTATCATGCGCTATCAACTAAAGTACATAAGAATATGTTAACATTCGAATTAAGAAAGCAGATGGTCTTCACCTTTTATAGTAAACTCACTGGCTTTGAATTTAATTGGGGATAAAAAAAGAAATTTAAATAATAGCACTAAGTATTATTCCTGTGTTCAACAAGTTAGAAAGGGGGGAAATAAAACTTTGGCGGTATTTCCTTTGTTTCCGGAATAGGGTCTTCCGGACACCTGTCACTTTGATCATGTGTTAAGCATCATATCAAAGTTGTATTGGGTAGAAAATATTTTTATAAATTTCATATTAAATTTTGGCTCTGAACGTTTTAGAAAGATTTTTTTACTTTTTGGAACTAATCGCACTTGTATGTAAGTAATACTGTTACATTTGCCTTAATGTTTTATTTAATAATTTTTCCTTGTCAGGACACTGTGACAAACCGATTCCGAAACATGGAAGTACAGTACGAAAGAAAACACAATCAGATCTATCTTTATGTTTCTACGTTTGTTCACACTGTTGGTGTCCTTAATTTTTCTGCGGGAATATGTTGTCGACTGTATAAAGATATTACCCACGAAGACCAAGATTTCTACATGAGATTTGCTTATTCCTTTAAATATGTCACTATGCTGAACGCAGTAATCCAGTTGGGATATTTCGTTGTGGCTCTCACAGTTGACATTATGGCAATTTGTTCGTACACTTTGGACGCACCTAACGGGTGGTTGAAGGCGAGATCATTCTTCAGATGCTCGATAGCTATACCATGTGGATTGTATACATGCGTGATGTTTTGGATATTCCATTGGTACGATGTCGCCTTGTTGGGTGATTACAATTCGCCATGGCTGCGTCATACATTATACACGTCGAACGTCATTATTTTACTGTTTGATGTGATCTTCTGCAAGGGTGAATCTTCCGAAATTGTAATATCTCTACTTGTGATAAATGCCCCCTGTTTATTATACTTCATATGGCTTCATATCATTTATTACTGCACTGGCGTGTGGGCGGTTTCTTTTGTGAAAAATCTTACCCTCGTGGAAAGGCTGTTGATGTACGTCGGAACTGTGCTCGAACATTGGGTGGGTTATTTCATTGGTAGGCTTTTAAATGACATTTTGTGGAATGAAGATTTCGTCGCTCGAATCCCGTTTTTACGCCGTTTTGTCTCAGTGCCTCCTCGGTTCATCTATGGAAATCCGTCTAACGAATCTCTCAAAATTGGAAAAGTCTTGAGCGGTACCGAAAACATGTTTGTGGACCGACCGGTTAAAAAAAAGAAAACTCAGCCCAAAAGGTAAAATTTAAAATAAATTATTTGAAACACATGATTTGATTGAAAACTTTTTTTTTGTTTTCAGAAAGAAAATTCCTTAAAAGTGGTGACATTCTGTTTTATTGAAAGTTTACTTGAGGTAACGCTGTTACGTAATCCACCTTTTACGCTAATAAACGAAAAGATGAAATGATGTTTTTTTCTTTAGTAATTTTCGTATAAATATAAATTATAAAATTAAATAAATATATAATATATATACATATGTAACTGAAGCTAACAGCTCTGAACTGTACATGGCACGACTTAATTTCCCAAAATTTTATTTCCCTTCCAGTGAAATTCAAACTGTTCCACTCAGTTTGCCGCTCGATACTATGCTTCGCCTCACAAGTCTGGGGCTATGAAAAATTTGAACAGCTTGAAAAAACTCAACGTTTTTTCATTAGAAAGTTATTTGCCCTTCCCAAAACCACCACGAATTTTATGATTTATTTAGAGACTAAAGTTGACCCGGTATTTTTATATACTTTCAAACTCCTTTTTAATTACATCTTTAAACTCTTGAAACATCCTGATTACCGTCTTTCCAAAATAGAAGCCCTGGAAGTCGTTAGTCGTGGTGCATTGTAGTTTGAACGTTGGAATAGCATGTGTAGGGATCTATCATGTGACTCATCATTTTCTATAAATAACTTGAATGAGTGGCCTTTCAAGTTTAAGGAAATTATAACAAAACTGAGTGTCAATTTCAGTGAAGAACTTCGTGAAGATTTTAATATGTTTAACCTATCTAAGGACAGGTCTAAAGGTTTGTCATTGGTCGAGTTAAGGTGGTTATTCCAAATCAGAGGGGACCACCTTTAACTCAATGGTGCACCTTTTCGGGCTAGAGAAAATGTAATTTGTTCATTATGCGATGACCAGGTTAAAGAAGACAATTGTGCATTTTATGGCAAAATGCACTATCCTATCGGAGATTCGGCTTCTACATCTAAATTTTGCTAAATTGAATGTGGCACAGGTTATTGACTTACTGCTTAATGATTACAAAAATTTAATCAAATATGCGCGCCACGCCTGGCACTATCGCCAAGAGTTAATAGTAGAATTTAATTTTTGAATATTTTAAAGTCTTGTCATTCTAAATTGCTGGCCCAAATAATTTATATATCTATACTTATTGTACATTAAACGACACTCCATGCCGTAAATTTTCTTTAAATTATATATTATGTAATGTTTACAACTTTTCTTTTTTGCAATAAAGTATTATATATATTAGAAATGTGATCAATGTACGTTTTTCTTTCCACACAGTCACATCCCTAGTGCCAGTGTTCCACCCGGAGGACTCATGCTATGAGAGGCCAGCCAATGCTGGCACTGAGTGTGAGGTCTTGAGGCCATCAAACAATGTGGCGTGTTCTTGAGGTGGGAATGTGCAGAAGAGCCCCAGCTGTAAGGTTAGGATGGATCGAGAAGTTGTAGTGAAACTTTTGGAATCGGAAACGGATCAGTCTTTGAAAAAAGAAATATTGAGGTCGTTGTGGATAGTAAGGTTAGTGACGTAGTAAGGAGTTTTGACGATTTGTCTGAGGACTTTCGATTGTAAGGATTGGATGCACTGAATTTCGGTCGAAGTGGCAGAATCCAACATTTCCACTCCTTATATGCAACTAAATTCTTCTCGATTCTTGATAATTCGAAACCCAAAGAACTATAAAAATAATTTGAATTACCAAGATGTTCGAATTATCAATAGGAAAGAAAATCAAATTATGTATTTTTTCTCCTTATTACTTGAATTGTACATATACAAATCATCGCAGGAACAGATTAACTCCAAAATTGAAAAATGTTAGGCATTATTAAAACAATTCGTGAGTATAAAATATATATAACATAGACAACTCAATAGGAAGCATTAGAAGAAAAATGATTGTCTACTTGATAAATAACTTCTTAAGGAATATATAAATACGTGTTGGAGTATAATGATGCCTTTGATGCAATGCAAATGTACTAATTTTGAATTTACCTATTTATTTGTTCTTTTTGTTTTGTCTCATTTATTGATTTATTAAACTTTAAAGATTGACACACTTTAAAATATGCATTTTTTTCGGGTATAATATGTCGATTTATAAATTTATATAATTGTAATTTACTGGACAAAACACTCTGTTAAAGAAGGGAAAAAATGTACATATACTATAAATAAAAAAGAAGGTCTCTTTTCTCTCTCTCTCTCTCTCTCTCTCTCTCTCTCTCTCTCTCTCTCTCTCTCTCTNTTAACTCACCCAGTCATTCATTCATTCTCTCTCTCACTCTCTCTCTCTCTCTCTCTCTCTCTCTCTCTCTCTCTCTCTCCCTTCGTAACACTCTCCGGTTTTTGTTAAATTAAACTGAAGGAGATTCAATTTACAATAAAAATTGTCGTCGTTTGAAAAAATTCAAATAAGCGTTATTCCAGTTCATCGCCATCTGTTTGATTTGCCATCGAGATAAGATTCGATTTTCTGGATTTTGTTTACATAAAACGAAGCTTTACGTCTTTTTATTGACAATTTAGTCTCGGAATTTAACTCGAAGCTAATTACAAATAAAGTGCGTAAATATTAAAATGTTGAATTATTTAGACGTATTGATTTTTTAATTTGAAGATAGTTGTAAGTAATGAATTATTTTTCAGTAATTAATAATGAATACCCAGCAGTATACCAACAACAATATATGGTATTCTTGAATTTGATAGTTGAATAATACATTGTATTTGTTAGGTTTTAATTCTTTTTTCTGACATTGGCAGTGGTTTACATTTACAACTAGACAACAAAAGTTAAACTTAATTACGTGCACAACTAGGTTGGTTTTTATTGTTCATTAGGTTGAAAATAAACAGGTAATAACAATTTTATACTTTTTCCACACAGGGATCTTTCATGCAACATACTAAATTTACGCTGTCAGAAGCATAACATTTGTCGCAAAAATTGTTTCTAAGACACATATAAAAAACAATGATAGTTTAAATTAGAAGCATATCTCTGTTCTACTAATCTACACGTTAATACAGAAAATCACTTTTATATAGTTGAGAAACAATTCTTTCCTAGATATTTCCAAATAAATGGTTAAATTAACAAAAACGGCTGACCGTGATCATAATCAATACCGAAAAAAATTATTTACAATTTTATTTATTATAAATGAAGTGAAATGTAGATTATAACGATGTGATTAAGGAGTTACAATTCTGAGGGTCGCTCTGTGAAAATGTGCTTTTAATGATTGTGATTGATTGTAAAGGATTTATTATACAACTTCACTTGTTTGAAAACTAAATTTAAAAAAGCGAGAATAGACGGATCAGAGATATTTAGTAAGGACAAAACTATTTGATGATTAATTATTGGCGAATTTATCCTTTTACGAAAAGCGGCGCTAGGATATATTAAACATGCAATACAGTGAGGTTTGGAAAAACTGTATCGCAATTATTTCAGGCGCGGACGACGAATCGTGATTTTCTGATTTAAATTATGACATATTGCCCAGGTTTTTAAACGTTTATGAATTTTGATTTTAAATATTCCTTCAGCTGTGTTTGTTAAGTGGACTGTGTATATAAAATTTGGTACTCCGGGACGGATGACCAAATTTTATGTTTGTTAAGTGGACTATATAAATATAAAAAGCGAAATGAATTCAAGGGGGGATTGGGATAAATTTGAACTTTCACTTACCCCAATGTGTCTCGGTACGAGATCAAGCAATTCGGCAACAGTTGTCCTCTTCTTTCTTCGACTTAGAAGAGCCTCACAGTCTCCGGCGTATTCAGACGTTTGGTACCGAATGCTTACTTGACGACGGCAATTGAAAATCATAAATTGAGGACAAACACGGAGTTTACATATTTGTGTCGATGTTTTCGTCAGTAACTCTAGGCAACAACTGACTCGCCGACCGGCCGGAGACATTCAGAAGTGTTCAAAAGGGCGATCGGCGTAAACAGTTGTCATTCTCGCATTTTGTTTGTGTAATGTCGCATTAACTTATCAAATGCCATGAAGGTTTTTTGACTCATATAATTCAGAGCCACTTTCTTGGAAATTAGATCGTGGTACGCCGGTTTCCGGCTCGTCTTCACAGACGGGTCTAAGTCTGGTGAGGGTGTGTCCAGATTATGGTCGATCCTGGCGTTTACACGTCGGAATTGTGCGCGATATGACTCGCGCTTGGGGGTGACTTCAGACGATATTAGCTCTGTCCACCTAGTCTGCACCGACTTCCCCAGCGCGGCTATTGCTGTATGCGAAAAACTCTCTGTCGACCCTTTCGTGTTGCTCTTGTTGAAGAAATACAGTGAACTAGAGCGGCAAAAAGGTGGATCTTGTCTAGAAACGTACACACGTAGGTCTGGAGGGTAACGAAAAGGCAGACGAGGCGGGTAAGGCCGGGCCTCAGGATTAACCACCGTGATCTGTCTCCCTGACGCTAAAAATTAAAAAAAACACTATTGAAAGAAAGTGGCAGCTTTGGTCGGCCGGATCGGCAGAGATGCTCTACTTATCAAGACCACTGTGAGAATGAGTCGTCCCTACACAATAAAGATTAGGCGATGTTGACATACGGACACATACTTTCGGGCCTAAGCCCATGTATGTGTCCGGCATGTAGGAAAAAATTGCTTGATGTGTCCCACTTAATTATAGGGTGCCATTCCTTGGCTCCATATAGCGGGGGCATGATAGTAGTGCTTGAGCCACGAGTATTTGGTTCCTTGTTCCGGTTTTTGAAGGAAACAGGGTTATTTTATTGTGCCTCTTCTGTTTTGGGCCAAACCCTGAATTCGGAGAACCGAAAACAAGGTCCCACAGGTTTTCTTATGATCGGACCTGACTACAATTATTTAATTTAACGATCAGGCACCTTTTTTTGATATATAAAATTCCAACATTCAATTCAATCCAAAATAAATACGAGACCAAAATATTAATTAAATTTAAATCTTTTATTACAATTTATTTTCAAATAAGATTACAATTTCTTTATTTTTAATTTAAATAATCTTTTATTCTATAATAAAACCTACTTCAGAATCTACAAATATTAATTTAATTCTCGTTTTATAAAGAAAATTATTATTATTATTATTATTATTATTAATTTTTAAGGGCGTTGAAAGAAAATTATTATTATTATTATTATTATTATTAATTTTTAAGGGCGTTTTAACGGCTAAGGTCATTTCACGCCCTAACATCCAAACCTTCTATCTTAGGTTAGCTATATCTCTTCTGAGTGCTATAAAGCTCTGACTCCAAACATTCACTCGTAATCTTATTTATCCTATTGCCATCCAAGCTTTAATTTTTCTTTTTAAAATTCTTAATTCGGAAGGCCAAATGCATACAAAATTCCCATTTTAAATTGCATAAAATTTAATAAATTTATAAAATTTATTTCTGTTTCTTTTTTTAATTAGAATTGTGAATTTTGTTCCATAATTTAAAAATTCCCCGTAGGCTTGTATGGCTAATAATAATAATAATAATGGAGTCAGACTAGCAACAGTCTCAGCATGAGTATTGGCTCATCCTTATCCTTTTATTCTTCCATTCAAATATGATACATAAACTAATTCTACATAACAATAATAAGAAACAAAACACAATAACATTTCTTTATCTTTATCTTCTTTTTTTTTGTTTTGGAGGGAGCTATTTTTCTTATTTAAATTGCGATTTTGGGCATTGCAGTTTATTCCCCCGCAATTTGTATTTTCTTCCATTTCATTTTTCCGCTCCGGCAGCCTCAAAAACCTCTGAAAGAAGAAATCTTGCACGCACAACTTTTATTCAAACATTAGCAGGCATTCAATGATATAACAATTTGGGAAAAGGCCTAAATCTCATTATAAATTCCAATAAATTTGAGAAAGCTGAAAAGTGCTCTTCGAAAGAAACACTGGGGACCCAGTAACTCCTGTAAATCACTCGAAAGGTTGAGCCTTTGCCTAAAGGGTTGTAAAGTGGGACAGTCGACCAAAATATGTTTTACTGTCAAAATGGTAAGAAAATTATTATTATTGTTATTGTTATTATATTAATTTTTGACCACCAATTAGAAAATGCAATATTATTTTAACATAACTTGTAAAATCAAATGCTATCTCTTTTAGTTTTCTTTATAAAAATATATTTTTTGTGACAACCCTTTTTTAAATTAAAATACAATTATTATTTTTAGTTTTTTGACGTCAAAATATAAAATTTACTCACTTGAATTGTGTGCACATCAAATTTTACTTTATTAAATAGACAGCTCTTAACCCATGGAGAACAGAAAGGGAATTGAAAAAAAATAGCCCTTTCCTAGCCCCTACTCCTTTCACTGTCAGATATGTGTGGAGGGGCATGGCGGTACATTCAAATCGAAACGTGACATAGATATCTCATTTTGGGTCCACAATTGTGTATGTTGAGAGTAAATGAATATACTGGCGAGAAGGTGCAGTGTGCGAGGGTGGAATATTGAGTTTCCCGTCAAGGATCTTAGGTGTAAAGCGTGTTGGAGGGAATCAAATGCTTCACCACCCTACTGAGTGATAGGCTTGTTGTATTTAAGAGAGAGGAAGAGTGTGAGCGGGTTTGAGTGTAGAAACTAATTGCGTCGGGGGCTGAAATGCCCTAGCTGTAGATACGCCCTTGAGCCTGAACAGAAAAGATCCCAGACTGCCAACATCCGGAATGGGTGATTCTCCACACCTGCCGGTAATATATTATCAATTGCAAAGCTGGAAATGCCGGTGGACTGCAAGAAGTGTACGCTCAACTCGATAAACTCGTGTATGAACATGCATATGTAGATTTTGCCTTATATGAATGAATCAGCAATTTCCAATGGATTCTTTGGATATTCAAACCCGATTCGTACGCTTGAATATTTTTTTTTAAGTTGGGTGGAATCAAAATATCTTTTTGCAATGCTACTTTCAATGACATTTAGACAACACATGAAATAAATTATTCAGTAGGATCCACGAATTACAAATTATATTTTATCACGGATGATTATGTATTACAAAAAAAATGAACTATTTAGAATTGGAGATTAATCGCCTCTCGTATAAACTTATTAATGCTACGACTTAATGTTTTATTATAACAATTTTCTCTTTAAGATCACATATTTTTAGAACCAACAGTTAGGCATTTAAAAAACAAAAACAAAATTGAAAAACATATTGATGTGTAATCGACATATTCCGTAACAATATAAAGCATGGAGGCAGAGTATGTTTTCGCTTGTATCACGATGCTACCGAGGACGACCAGGATTTCTACATGAAATTTGCTTATTCCTTCAAATATGTCAGTATGTTGAATGCAGTAATCCAGTTGTTATATTTCTTTTTTGCTCTCACCGTTGATATTATGACAAATTGTTCGTATACTTTGGATGCTCCTGCAGGATGGTTGAAGGCGAGGTCTTTCATCAGATCTGCGATTGCTATACCGCTTGGGCTGTATACCTGTGTGACGTTTTGGGTATTAACTTGGTTCAATATAGCAATGCTGGGAGACGTTGGTTCGAATTGGATGCGTCATATTCTCTTCACGTCCAATCCCATTATTTTACTATTCGATGTTGTCTTTTGTGCTGGGGAATCTTCCAAATTTGTCATCGCACTAATTGTGATAAATACAGAGTGGACATTTTACTTCATATGGCTACATATAATTCATTACGCCACTGACGTGTGGCCGATTCCTTTCTTTAAAACTCGTTCGCTCGTGATAAGATTGCTATTATACGTTGTAGCCGTACTCGAAGAATTCGCGCTATTTGTCATTGGGAAACTCTTAAATGATGTTTTGTGGAGTGACGAGTTCGTCGCTCGAATCCCGTTTTTACGCAGCTATGTCTCAGCACCTCCTCGTTTCATATATGGAAATCCGTCTACAGATTCTGTCAAATATGGGAAAGTTTTGAGTGGAACCGAGAGCATGTTTGTGGACCGACCAGTTAAAAAGAAGAAAACTCTACCCAAAAGGTAAAATTTAAAACCTACATTTTCTAACACATGATTTAATTTGTTTTACATTTTCTTTTTAGAAATAAATAAAAACGTGACATTACGTCCAGAATTATATTGACAGCTCGAATTCAAAAAACTCATTTTCACACTAACAAAAGATCAGAGAAGAAAAATGACTAAGTCGAAAAAAGGAATGTCCAAAACCACCATTAAAAAATTAAAAAATAAATAATTTAAGGTAATCATCGTTTTATTATTCTTTTTTACGGGAAAAAAATTCTTACCGCCAAGCAGAAACCGCTGACGCAATAAATGTGACATTTGGCCAGTAGTTAAGGTTGATATATCTTTAGGAATTAGGTTTTTAGTTCAATCCAGACTATTATTTATTCAATCACCCATATATTTAGATTTACTTAATATTAAATTCATTAGATTTCGTAGTCCGATTGACCTAATAACATCTTTCAATTAATTAATCTTTATGTAAAGTATGGGTTGAGATACAAATGTCAGTGTCACGAGCGGGATTCGAACCCACGACCTTCGGCTAAATACGCCGCTGCTCTACCCCTTGAATTAGCCCAAGAGTTAAAATTTAAAACCCACATTTTCCAACACATGATTTTATAAGTTTTACATTTTTTTGAAAGTAAATAAAAATCCTGACATTGGTTGCTTTTTAACATTTATTTTTACAACTCGAATGCGAAATGTTCCTTTTTCACCCTTTCACACCAACAAATGATAAATGTGTCGATTAACGATTAATGTATACATAGAATTTCACTGAAGATAACATAATTAAATTATGTCTACAACCCTATTTTTCAACAAAAAATTATATATAATTATATATTACTATTACTAATAATAATACATCAATTCTATCAAATACCGACAAACCAATATACATACCCAGGCCTGTATGTATGTTCATGGTCTCACATAAATTAAACACATTTTTCTCTTCTGATAACTTTAAAATAGCCTTCAAAAGCTATAAAACTGTTCACATTCCTCTTTCCAAAATTAAAGATCCCACACCAGTAACAAACAAATCGGACGTGATTTATAAAATCAATTCTTTATTACATCCCAATATTTGGATAAGGGGGGTAAAACTGCATACCTATGATTGGAAAAAAAAAAAATCCTACAGCACCATTTTGCATACACAACTTTGATTTCAACAATCCGAAAACAGAATTTTTAGAAATGGTTTACATCAACAAAGGTAAACACAGCATCAATTACAGAACAGACACACGTAACTCGCAGCTACGCTAATAATAAATCAAATTCAAAATCGATAAAATAAATAGAACACATACAACATATAAAACAATCATTACATTCCACGCATCAAACATTTCTAAGTCTAATTCTTCAACAATTCCTTTCCCTACATATTAGAAAATAAGAAAGTTGAGAAACGTATTCGTCATTCCACAAAATGTCGTTGAAATGCTTGGCAATGGGAAAATAAACGAATTCCACCAACACGGTAAGCTTGTAACGTATCAGCCTTGCAAGGAGGGTGATATCTTTTACAAAATCAACTGCCCATATGCTTGTTATGTGTTAAATGATATGAAGCCATATGAAATACACTGCACCTATAAAATTTAACGAGACGAGCGCGACAATCGTGCCTGCGTGTTCGCTGCTGCTACTGATGACATCGCATATCGAAAAAAAACGGGTTAGTCGAGTATAGTAAATGTCTGAACCAATTTGGATAACAGCTCGTCCCCAAAATTTTTAAATTCAGCCAACTAAATATCTAGAATCTCGGTGTACATTCCGATTGTGATAGCGACCGTCGACCTGATGAAAAACCTCATTCCCAACGTATCGGGGCATCTAGAGTATACGAGCAAAATCGACGGCGACTGTTATTACGTTGTACGGCATGTGATATATTGCATCAATAAGGCTACGAATTCATGTAGAAATTCTGCTCGCAATGCGTCATATCATAATACATGCGTATTGATATTACCAAGGCAAAATGAAGCATACCAAGAGTGAAGACAGCCTCAGAGGGAACGAGAGAGGAAACTCAGTGTTTCCTTTCCAACTCCTGCATATCTTCTATTAATTCAAAACACTGTAATGACAGTGGTTATAAAATATATTTTTTACAAGTTTTTTCTTTTTGCTTTAACCGAACCTCAGAGGTGGCGAATGATATCTTCGTTCGGGAAATTATTGTTCTCCAGTGTAATAATTAATACGACGAAGAACTCAGTAACTTCCAGGTGTGAATAAATCATCAAATGCCAATAGTTCAACATTTATCGCTTTTAAAGTAGTCAGATGGTGCTAAAATTTTCGAAATAACACTTATACGACAAATAACACCTGATCAATGTTTCATCAAATTTCTCGTTATTAAAATTTACCGTATATAGCATTATTTTTATAATGCATTATATCTTCATACAGTTGAACATAAATCAAAAATAGATTTATGAATATCTCTAAACTTTTTAAAAATAAATTGTATATTTGTTTCCTGCACAAATACCAGTACTTGAACCCTGAGGGCACAGGTCTAATAGTAACTAGTCAACTATGGCATTCAAAATAAGTGATAAGAAGGGAAAATGATCCATTATTGTATAAGATATGAGGGTTACAAAGTGAGAAAGTGTAAGCTTGTGGAGTTAGAATTAGAAATAGATCGAAAGCTTAATATGGACCTTTTGAATACGAGATGGGATCAGTTAGTTGGCAAAATATTAAGGTCACAATGGACAGTGAGGTAAGAGACATACTAAGGAACTCTGACAATTTGTCTGAATACTGTTGATTCAGACGATGTAGAAGATGGCTACGCTATCACTAAGCATAAAAGCAATCTGTTATCAGATTAAGTGGCGAGGAGGATTCGGAGCCTCTATAACGGGTTCGCAGGATGAAAAAGTGTTGATAACTTTTAAGCACAAGGTCTATAGATGGATCGAAAGTATGGTGTGGCACTTTGCCAGCGGCAATGGATCATTTCCTTAACAGATGTCGAAGACGTTGTGGATAATGAAGTTAGTGAGGTAGTAATGAGTTGGAAAATGTATCTGGGTTCTTTTGAGTATAACGTTTGGTTGCTGAGGATATTAGATTCTGTTGATGTTCAAAAACACTTCCTACGCTTACATAAATAATTTTTCTTGTTATAGACTGGTCAAATATGTTTCTTCACTTCTTAGTATCAGGTGTTGGGGACCGCGGTAGCCGAGTGGTTAGTTAGTATCTGGTGTTCTTTTAATTTTATTTTAATAATACTTTACAATTTAATAACATGGTAAATACGTTCGCACTGAGTAAATTATTCAGTAGGATAGATGAGTTCCAGAAGAGTTTGTATTGGGAGATTAATCGCATTAGTATGTAAGTCCATTTTACCAGTTCCCTTTTATGTTTTATTAAAATCATTGGTATTCACAGAAGATATGTTCAGAACAAAGAAGTCAAACATGCTATCTCAAAAAATTGTTGAAACAAAAGAAAAACAAAATTAGTAACTGTTGATTTTTAATAAGAGTAACCATAGTTCGACTTGGTAGAAAACATGGAAGTAGCTTTCGAAAGTAAGCACCCAGTCGCCTATCTCTTCATGTCAATGTAGTCCATGTTCTCGGCTTCCTTAACTTTTCTGCAGTTGCGTGTTTTTGCATGTATCGCGATATTACAAAACCCCAACAGGATTTCTACACGAGATTTGCTTATTCCTTGAAATATATCACCATGCTAAACGCATTAATCCAGTCGATATATTTCCTTATAGCTCTCATAGTTGATATTATGATAAGTTGTTCGTATACCATGGACGCTCCTCCCAGATGTCTGATGGTGAGATCGTTCCTCAGATCGGCGATTATTATACCAGTTGGGCTATATACTTTTGTGACATTTTGGGTATTAACATGGTACGATGACGCTTTGTTTGAGGATTACGGTCAGGACTGGTCGCGTCACTTCCTCTACACGTCAAACGCCATTTTTTTACTTTTGGATGTAATCTTCTGCAAGGGAAAATCGTCCGGCATGCTCGTAACTCTACTTGTGATAAATATTCCGAGTATACTTTACTTCGTATGGCTGCACGTTATTTATCACTTCACTGAGGTGTGGGCGGTTACTTTCATGAGTCATCTTACACTCTTGGAAAGGTTGATAATGTACATTGTTCACATATTCGGACTGTATGTGTATTATGCCATTGGGAAGATCCTAAACGACATTTTGTGGGATGAAGAATTCGTCCTTCGAATCCCAGTTTTACGTAATTTTGTTTCACCGCCCCCTCGTTTCATATATGGACATCCGTCTAAAGATTCTACCACATTCGGAAAAGTGTTGAGTAGAACAGAGATCTTATATGTGGACCGACCGGTTAATAAACAGAAAACGCAGCCAACCCAACCGGTAAAATTTATCGCTACGTTTTTTCAACATATGGCTTTATCTTTTAAAATTATTATTAAAAATTGAAATAATATTTTTTGTAGACGTCCAGTTCCAAGAAATAGTGACAGTTGAAAATATGTAGAAATTTACTGAATTTAACGTGACTAAGAATAGCTTCTTTTTCACATCATCAATGATAAAATGACAAAGTGGAATAACGATTGTTATGTGGCACTTGTTCTGAAGAGAAAATAGAACATTGAATTAGGATCTACAGCCACCATCCTAAAAAAATTTAAAAACTTTATAAAAATTTTAAATAATTGCCTTGTAATTTAGTGTATAAGAAAACTACAGTTTTATCAAATGGCCTGATCCAAATACTCAGACTACTGGGAAAGTGCACTAGTATCTAGCTTCAGCCAAGCAATTCAAAGATTCAACTATATTCAACAATAAAGTGTAAAATAAGAACATATGTCAGATAGCCGAGCGCTAAGCTCAAAGATGGTGCTGAATTGCAAAAATAAATTAACTGAATTGGGTATGCAAAATAAAGTTACTCTGCAGGGTCCCAGGACATGTAGGAGTAGAGGGAAACACTTATATGGAAGAGGCTGTTATACCGTTGAAAGGTTCTGAGGCTTTCTATGACGGATTCGCACAATCAATGAATATCTATATAAAAAGACAGACTTAAAATATAACAGTGAAACTAACTCATTGGACACAGACAATCTACCTCTTAGCGAGTTTCGGAAGGACAAAAACAACATAATGCAACAAAGGAATCAGGACAAATCTACGACTCATAAAAGGATTCTTAACTTTGAAAAAGAATGGTACAATCCAGCATAAGCAGTTTGTGCAAGGAAGCGGAGGAAATATCAACGCACCTACTAACAAACTGTGTCGGTACACTTGCCCGCAGGAAAAAATGCTTTGGGACATATAACGTAACTGCAGAAGAAATTCAACCCTTGAAACCGGGCCTCCTAATCAAATTTCTTGATGTACGAGGACTAACCGGTGTGCTCTGTGACAGAACGGGGGATACTATAGCTCTCAAAGGATTAAATCTTACAACACTTATATCAAATGGTCACTACTCCCTATCACTAGGCTGGTTACAAAGTTCATCATTCTTCCATGGCCCTTTTCTATCATATCAATCAAGGAAACAAATACTTTTC
Organism: Cimex lectularius; assembly: GCF_000648675.2. Taxonomy (NCBI): domain Eukaryota; kingdom Metazoa; phylum Arthropoda; class Insecta; order Hemiptera; family Cimicidae; genus Cimex; species Cimex lectularius. The sequence continues at coordinate 60,325 of NW_019392651.1, forward strand.
AGTTACATTGTATATGTTATAATATCGAAGCTTTTTCACGACGTAGTCATGTGAATGTTTCTATCCCATTTTTTGAGGTGATTAAAAGTGCAATGGCTTTGCTTGACTCTTTAAAGTCTTATTATTTTCCCTGCTGAAATAAATGTAGATTTTTCTTTTCCTAGCTGGACAGGTGTAGATCTTTGTTTTCCACCCAATGAATTTCCCTGTATGTGGTCCTTTTGTTCTCCATCCATTTGTTCCGACTTTAGCATATTTTGGGGCATGCCAATTTGCAGTTCTGGTTCAAAGGTTATGAGAGCTAATCCTATTTTTTTCTAGTTTATCACCTTATCTTTTTTTAAGCTCCTTGTGTCGTGGCACCCACATCAGAGTTTGTATTTCGTTTCCCCAGTAATTGGAGATGTCTTTGACATTTCCAGACTTTTCAGTTAAATGTAGAGGCCTCTAAAGACATCAGTTCTTGGCTGTCTGAGAATATATCTATGACCCTTTTAATACCTTTTTAAGTATTTCTTATGCCCAGAGTTATATTGCATGTATTTCATCTTGGACAATTCATGGTGTGGGCCAAGAGGTTTCTCTTCAGGATTTTATTTCTCCAAACTTGTCATTTATATTTATATTTTGAAAGCCTGCCTATTTGTCTTTTAATTTCATTTTGCCTGGCATTTTTAGATTAATTTTTTCATTATGATGGCTTTCTCTTAATTTTCACTTTTTTAAGCTATCCTCTGTATCTAAGCAAGTATTGCAGTCTCAGAAAAGTGCTGAAATTGGGCACGTTAGCGTTGCACCTGTAATGTTGAGACTTTTTTACATTTAGGTTTTTACAAACTTTATGGCCATCATATGTGACCAGAGGTAGAGCCAGTAAGCTATTTTTAGATTTATACCACAGAACTTTTACTACAAAATCACACAAACACTTTTGTTCTTCATCTTGTTTGTTTGAATGTCTCTTCAAGATGAGCTTGTAATCACTTTCTATATGTTGCTTCTTCATCTCCTTGGTAAAAGCTTTATTTTCACTTTTTAGAGAGAAGAGAAAGAGAGAGGGAGAGAGAGAGAGGGAGGCAGAGAGAGCATATTATCTGTGCGTTGATATTCTTCGTAGTTGTAAGTAATTTCTTGTAGTATTTTATGACAAGGTGTAAGACGAGAAAAGGAGAGACAGATGGTCGGACAGAAGAAAAAAAAGATATTGATAAATTATATTGGAAAGTGTGTAAGGCTATAGTATATATTACATGTGATACTGTTGCACGTTCTACGTACATACGATACTGTTCCTTATTAAGTTAACTATAATTATTATTACTGAAAAACTTTTTTTTCTCCAAACATTTGCTATCATTTTACCACCCAAAGTTATATCCCGTGGAACTTTATACCGTGGAAGGGCGAAAAATGGAGAAACAATGGATGAGAGAGGGGGAGTGAGATAGATTGAAAAGTGATATTGTAGAAAAACTGTTTATGAAACAGATAGAGATAGATAGATTAACATACATACAGATAAAGAGAATGGTAGATACAATAATGGATAGAAAGATAGATTGAAAGAGAAAGAGAGAGTGAGAGAGAGAGACTCTCTGAGACATCGTAGATAGAAAGAAAGATAAATCTAGATAGACATATAGACAGGCATACAGATAGAGAGAGGTAGAGAAGAGAAAGAAAGAAAGAGAAAAAGAGAGAGAAAGAGAGTGAGAGAGAGACTGAGACGTAATTCGTGTAGATAGATAGAAAGATAAATCTAGATAGACATATAGACAGGCTTACCGATAGAGAGAGAGAGAGATAGAGTAAAGAAATAAAAAAAAAAGAGTAAAATAGAGAGAAAGAAAGAAACAGAGGGAGAGAGTGACAGGCATAATTCATATATACAGAAAGATAAATCTAGATAGACATATAGGCAGGCATACAGATCGAGAGAGGCAGAGTAAAGAAAGAAAAAAAAGAAAGAGAAAAAAAGAGATAGGTAGATAGATGGATAGAAGGATAAGAACAGAGAGGCAGAGAGAGAGAGAGCGAGAGAGAGAGAGAGAGAGAGAGAGAGAGAGAGAGAGAGAGAGAGAGAGAGAGAGAGAGAGAGAGAACGGTGAGTATCCCAGACTATCGGCCATTTGCCCAGGAGTTTGTTGATATACGCCTCTTACCAACCATTTTTTTTGGTAGACTGGTGATTAAGGATCAGGTGTTATTATTTAAATTTTATTTTCCTAAGTTATAATTTAGTAATATAACTATTCCTTCACTTTTAGTACATTTTTCAGTAAAATGGATAAATTCCAAATTGGCTTTTGGCACAGAAAAAATATATAATAGAAAGGATACTTTAAAATTGAACGATAATCACCCTTACACGTAAGTCCTATTTATGTTTCTTTTCATATTTTATCATAATTTTCTCTCTCAGAACAAACGTATTTTCAGATCATAGAGCTGACATCACCATCTCTAAAAAAGGTTTAAACAGAACGAAAAAATCAAGTTTAACAATATTTTATGTTTAATAATTGTGACAATATTTCGAGCTTAAAGAAAACATGGAGGTAGAGTTCGAAAGCAAACATAGACTCGCCTATCTCAATATATCTACGTTGGTCCACATTGGTGGTTTGTTGAACTTTTCCGCAGCCACAAGCCTTCGCATTTATCACGATATTTCCAACCCGCACAAGGATTTGTACCTAAAATTTGGTTACTCCTTTAAATATGTTTCAACGCAGAATGCAGTAGTCCAGTCGATATATTTCCTTATAGCTCTCATAGTTGATATTATGATAAGTTGTTCGTATACTATGGACGCTCCTCCCAGATGGCTGATGGTGAGATCTTTCTACAGATCGGCGATAGCTATACCATATGGATCATATACGTGTGTAACGTTTTGGATATTCATTTGGTACGATGTAGGGTTGATGGCGGATTCCGGTCCGAAATGGACGCGTCACATAATTTATACGTCAAACACACTTTTTTTACTGCTTGATGTGATCTTTTGCAAGGGGGAATCTGTCCGCATTGGCACCGCTCTGATTGTGATGCACATTCCATGTACACTTTACTTCATATGGCTGCACATCCTTTATCACTTCACTGGAGTGTGGGCTGTTTCTGTTTTGAAACATCTTACGCTCGTGGAGAGGTTGATATTATACGTTTTTAACGTACTAGAAGTTTACTTGAGCTTTGTGATTGGGAAGATCCTAAACGACTTTCTGTGGGATGAAAATTTTGTCAGTCGCATCCCGATATTCCGCAATTTTGTCACAGCGCCTCCTCGTTTCATTTTCGGACAGCCGTCTACAGAATCTGCCAAATTCAGACAATTCTTGAGTCGTACCGAAAGCCTGCTTGTGGACAGACCACGTAAAAAGAAGAAAAAAGAAACCAACCGGTAAAATTGAAAACTTACATTTTCCAACACATGATTTTATTTATTTTAAGTATTGCACATCACGTAAATGGATGTAATTATTATTTATTTATTTATTTTGTAGAACGCCAGTAGAACCTTAGAATGGTGAGATTTGGACTCATGTTGAAATTTCATTCAATCAGCAACTACGAAATGCTTAATCGGATCGATTGAATACGTATTACTTTTAATGAGGAAGAAATTATCTGCCGATGAACTCTAAAACGAATATAAGCCATTAAATAATCGTATTCTAGTTTTTGTAATTGCGTAATAATAAATTATATATAGATATTGCAGAACACTTCTCCCGCTTGCCCCGTCAGAAAGGGTGCGTCAACATGTATATACCCGATCGTGTGCCGCATGGCTGTTGGAAAACGTTCCACTTGGTGCTGAAATGCATCACGTGATTAACCGTGCAATACTATCTACATAGAGATCAACTCTATCCCCCTGGGTGTAGGGGCCCCACTGGCGTCGGAACTACCTGATCCGCTCCTAGCGAGGTTTTGTTTACAGTGGAATTTCTAACCACCCCTTAAAGGAACACTGCCGTCGGTAAAGCCACCACAGAACATAAGGCTCTTCTCTAAGTACACACCAAGGGTCTCACCTCCGATCCCATTCTCACGAACGCGCTGCTGGGCTTGGAACTTGGAACACTCTTGCGCTACAGGATCTGAAACCATAACCCCTCTGTGCAGCTGACCCGGCACCCGCCGTCCGCGGCTGACTCCCTATCATCCGAATGGTGAATGTGAATACCGTACGTTACCCAGAAGATCATGGGGGACTTTAGGATAAGGTAATACATAGTAGGAAGGATTAACGATGAATTTCAGTTTACATTTACACATCATCCCAGCAGGCCAAACTCGATGAAATGCTTGCAGAAGACAAAGACGGACATCCACGCAATACTGCTTTTGCTCGAAGTACGGGGCAATAACGTCTACAACACGGCGCCATAGAACTGTAGAGAGTTGGTGTCGGAAGCCCCAACTGATGAGGGATTAAATGAAGGGAATCAGGGTTTGGATACTGTCGGTGCATGAGGAGTTTTTCAAAGATTGGTCTATATGAAGAGCAATGGCTTTTTTGGTTTCAGGAGCATGATAATGGAGGCCAATTTTTATCAGATTAGGGGGTATGTGGTTCTTAAGACGAAGTTTCACAGTTGGCTAAGGAATCAAGGGCACATTTAGGAATGTGGCAGATAATATTTTATATATGATTGAAAATATTTTTGTGATGTAGTCTGTTGGTTGGAATTTTGCCAATGCTAACAACAATGCTAAGTATCAGGTGATATTTAGACGGTACGTGAACGTTTAGTAAATTATTAAGATTGTTGAATTCCAAATTAAAGTTTGGCACAGTAGGACTAGGTATTACAAAGGAAATGAAAAACTGAACTTTTTTAGAATTGAAGATTAATCGCCTCTCACATGTAAGTATTACTGCTACGACTTAATATTTTATTATAACAATTTGCTCTCTAAGATCACATATTTTCAGAACCAAGAGCTCGCCATTCAAAAAACAAAAGCAAAATTGGAAAACATATTATATTTAATAAACATATTCCGTAACTACATAAAACATGGAGATAGATTTCGAAAGAAAACACCGACTTGTCTATCTCACTTTTTCTATCATCGTCCACACTGTTGGTTTCCTTACCTTTTCCGCCGGAGTATGTTTTCGCTTGTATCACGATGTTACCGAGGACGACCAGGATTTCTACATGAAATTTGCTTATTCCTTCAAATATGTCAGTATGTTGAATGCAGTAATCCAGTTGTTATATTTCTTTTTTGCTCTCACCGTTGATATTATGACAAATTGTTCGTATACTTTGGACGCTCCTGCAGGATGGTTGAAGGCGAGGTCTTTCATCAGATCTGCGATTGCTATACCGCTTGGGCTGTATACCTGTGTGACGTTTTGGGTATTAACTTGGTTCAATATAGCAATGCTGGGAGACGTTGGTTCGAATTGGATGCGTCATATTCTCTTCACGTCCAATCCCATTATTTTACTATTCGATGTTGTCTTTTGTGCTGGGGAATCTTCCAAATTTGTCATCGCACTAATTGTGATAAATACAGAGTGGACATTTTACTTCATATGGCTACATATAATTCATTACGCCACTGACGTGTGGCCGATTCCTTTCTTTAAAACTCGTTCGCTCGTGATAAGATTGCTATTATACGTTGTAGCCGTACTCGAAGAATTCGCGCTATTTGTCATTGGGAAACTCTTAAATGATGTTTTGTGGAGTGACGAGTTCGTCGCTCGAATCCCGTTTTTACGCAGCTATGTCTCAGCACCTCCTCGTTTCATATATGGAAATCCGTCTACAGATTCTGTCAAATATGGGAAAGTTTTGAGTGGAACCGAGAGCATGTTTGTGGACCGACCAGTTAAAAAGAAGAAAACTCTACCCAAAAGGTAAAATTTAAAACCTACATTTTCTAACACATGATTTAATTTGTTTTACATTTTCTTTTTAGAAATAAATAAAAACGTGACATTACGTCCAGAATTATATTGACAGCTCGAATTCAAAAAACTCATTTTCACACTAACAAAAGATCAGAGAAGAAAAATGACAAAGTCGAAGAAAGGAATGTCCAAAACCACCATTAAAAAAATTAAAAAATAAATAATTTAAGGTAATCATCGTTTTATTATTCTTTTTTACGGGAAAAAAATTCTTACCGCCAAGCAGAAACCGCTGAAGCAATAAATGTGACATTTGGTCAGTAGTTAAGGTTGATATATCTTTAGGAATTAGGTTTTTTAGTTCAATCCAGACTATTATTAATTCAATCACCCATATATTTAGATTTACTTAATATTAAATTCATTAGATTTCGTATTCCGATTGCCCTAATAACATCTTTCAATTAATTAATCTTTATGTAAAGTATGGGTTGAGATACAAAAATCAGTGTCACGAGCGGGATTCGAACCCACGACCTTCAGCTAAATACGCTGCTGCCCTACCACTTGAGCTATCGTGACTAACTAAATCTACTCAGACACCAACTACCCACCTCTAACGAACCTTTCGAATTTTCCCTCCTTTTTAAACTTTTCAAATGTGTAATCTATTTGGTTCTCGGCGACAAATGAAATGGCCACGGAGAGCTTTAGTGAAGATATACTTCATTTAACTTATTAAATTCATTAGATTTCGTGGTCCGATTGACTAAATAACATCTTTAAATTAATTAATCTTATTTAAGGGATGGGTTGAGATAAAAAGGAGGGAAATTTCGAAAGGTTGGGTTAGCGGCGGCGTATTTAGCCACAGGTCATGGGTTGGAATCCCGCTCGTGACACTGACTTTTTTATCTCAACCCATACCTTACATAAAGATTAATTTATTTAATATATGGAAAGTTGTTTTTTGATGGTTTGGCAAAGAATGTAGTTTACAATGTTTACTAACGCTCGCACCATGACACCCAACCGTGACACATCTACAAAGAAGACGCACACTTTCAGCCCTGAAGACGATCTAAATAAAGAACGAAATGGCACAATAAAGAAAATGTTTTTCCAAAACTACATCACACAAGACCACATCTCACCAAGCCAAACAATGAATAGACTTAAGCTCTAAAACGTAGTTTTCGAGAAAAACGCAAAAAAACGAAAAATTGTTGTTTTTTTCGATGTAAATCAACTTCATGAGTCGTTTGGAAAAGGAATTAAGCAAGTAACGACGTAGTTTTCGAAAAAATGCAAAAAACTGAAAAATTCTTTATTTATTTGTCGATGTTAATCGCCTGTTGAGTCGATTGGAAGAGGAATTAAGCTCTTAAACCATGAGAAAAATGCAAAAAATCGGAAAATATTTTTATTTTATTTTTCGACGTAAATCGACCTGCTGAGTGGGTTGGAAAAAGGAACTAATAAACCAATTATATTTCGAGAAAAACGCAACAAATCCCAAACATTGTTTATTGTCTTGTTCGATGTAATTGGACCTGCTGAGTCGATTGGAGAAGGAATTAAGCTCGAAAACCATGTAGTTTTCGAGAAAAGAATAAAGCTCGTAATTCACGTAATAATACAGAAGAAAAACTGCATGGTAACAAACACTGCTCATGCAAGGTAATAAACAAGCAGATCAGCTAGTGAAAAGCGAAATTGAGGAAGCAAGAAAGATCATCCTCACAAGGATATCTCTAGCCACCTAAAAAATCTTTTGAGGCCACAAGCTCTGAACAGTGGCAAACTTTGCGAAAAACTCTTAAAAAGGCATTAATACCGATAACAATGGATCAGGTTAAAAACGCTAACCCTAAAAATGTTTACGTAACCCTAAAGAAGCCAATTTCTCAAAATTTTCATCAAGTGAAAATAGTGCCAACAGCAGTATGCAAAAATCAGTAAATCCGGGAAACAACTCAACATCTACCCACCATAAAGTTAAACTTAAAAAAACTGAAAAACCCAGCAAGCGTCCAACAAGTTGTTGAATCACAATTAGGTACTCAAACAAATAGGAAAATTTAGGCAATATACATTCTAAAAGGATTAGTAAATGCGAATACTGCAATGGAATGTAAATGGAGCTATACATAGAAAAAATGATATTGAATATTTGTTAAAAAATTTAAATTTATCTATATTATGCCTACAAGAAACAAACCTTAAACCCAATCAAAAATTCTATTTCAGACAATATGATATACTCAGAAAAGACCATACGGGTGGGCTAATTGCATGCGGTGATGTGAGTATTCTGATTAAAAATGAAATTCCATATTTTGAAATAGACACAGGTTCTAATTACAAATTATAGCTGCTAGAATATTAACCCCATTCCAATGTACAGTGTGCTCCCTATACATTTCTCCTGGTCAAAAAATCGAAATAAATGAACTATTGATGTATATAATCACCTCCCTCAACTGGTTCTAATATTAGGTGACCTAAATGGACATCATCCACTATGGGGTGGAAGCAACTTGGATGAACATGGTAGTAGAGTTATTGTTTTATGAACCTAAGCAACCTAAATAATTTTAATACTCATCTTAGTATAAGATCTGGAAAGCTCTCTAATATTGACTTGAGTCTCCATCGCCAACTCTTCACTCCCGTTTGACATGGTACAGAATAGATGACACTCATGGAAGTGACCACTTTCCAATAATCATTGAAAGTAATAACACTGTTTTGGCAAATCAACGACCACATAAATGGAAAATAGACAAAGCAAACTGGCCCCTTTTCCAAAACCTAGTAGATCTGTCCAACTTAAACTAAATGACACAGACATCGATGATTTGACTTTAGAATTAAATTCAAGCATAGTTAAAGCAGTTGAAACTGCCATTTCTCAATCCAGCAATTTTCCTTATAATAAGAAAACCAATCCTGTACCATGGTGGACAGCAGAGTGCGAAAGTGCGTTTAGGGAAAGGAAGAAATGTTTGAGGAAATTTCTCAGGCGACCTTCTACCGAAGTATTGAATGCCCTCCCCAAACCACGCGAAAAAGAAATTCAGGTATATTACAAAGAAGAGTAAAACGCAGTCTTGGAAAAACTTTCTTGATAATCTTAGTAGCCACACCCCCAGCAAAATGTTTTGGGATACAGTTAAAAGAATCAAAGGTATTGTTTCTTCACCCCCTGTAAATTGTCTTTATGACCAAAATACATGTCACTGATCAAAATGCAATCGTGAACTTACTAGGACAAAATTTATATAACCTTTCTGCAGACAGCAACATTGCACCCAATCTTATGGTTCACAAATATGAAATTGAGTTGCTCCCAATTAATCATGAATCAGATCCTGCAAACCCTTTAAATAAACCTTTTTCTGAAAACAAATTTGAACACGCATTGAAAAGTAGAAAAGACTTAACTCCTGGCCCAGACCATATATGCATAAGCTTGATAAAAAAACTTAAAGGGCAAAGACAAAAAAGTGGTACTTGACTACATGAATAGGAACTTTTTAGAAGGTCTATTTCCGAAGATATGGTCACAAGCCATAGCAGTTCCAATTCTCAAAAGAGATAAATTCCCTCTCTTAGTAACTAGTTATAGACTCATTTCAATGACTTGTTCATTGTGCAAACTATTAGAAAAATTAATAAATAATAGAATCCAGTGGTTTCGTGAATCAAATAATTTATTGTTTTCTTGGCAAAGTGGTTTCAGAAAAGAAAGATCTACACTTGACAACATAGTTGGTTTAGAGTTTGACATTCTGAATACATTTAATAATGGTGAAAGAATCCTAGCTGTTTTCCTAGATCTAGAAAATGCGTTCGATCGAACATGCAGACGATTAATAATAAACTCACTTATTAAAATGGGTATTAATGGTAATGTGCTAAAATTTATTGTAAATTTTCTATCTGATAGACGATTTAGAGTGAGATGCGGGATGGCTGAATCTAAAGAATTTATCCAAGAAAATGGGGTGCCACAGGGTTGTGTTCCTAGTGCCATGTTTTTCTGCAAAGGACTTAATAATATAACTAACAAAATAAAGTTACCAATTCAGATAATGCTTTATGCTGATGACATTGTTATCTATCAAACAGGAAAAAATTTAAGTATAATGGAAGAAAATATTCAGGAAGCTCTGAATGTTGCTTCCAATTGGCTAACCAAAACTAGTTTCAAGATTTCATTGTCAAAAACTAAAGCAGTCCTTTTTTGCAAAGAGAAGGCCTCATACTAATATGTCACTTAAAATTCATGGCACAACTGTAGACTTTGCTGATTCTATCCCACATTTAGGAGTAATCTTCGATCGTACTCTTAATTGGTCTAAACATTTGAAAACACTGGAAGCACAATGCTCGAATTCTATCAATTTTCTCCGAATGATTAGTGGAACGACATGGGGTGCTGATAGAGCTAGCATGCTAAAAATTTACCGATGTCTCATTCACTGTAAACTGGACTATGGGAGTTGTGCATACGGCTCTGCTAGTGACAAAACATTGTCCATGATTGAACCGATACAAAAACAGGTTTGCATCTAGCCATAGGTGCATTTAGATCTAGTCCATCTATTAGTGGGCATGCTGAAGCCGGAGGATTGCCCCTCAAACATCGGAGATTAAGACTTGATTGAACTTTGCAGTGAAAATTCTCTCATGCCCTTCCCATCCTCTAGTGTCCCTTTTTCTAAGTGGAAACTATTCCGTTTGAAAATAGCCTACAATGTCAAAGAAAGCATTTTCCATCTAGAGTGGCTGCTCATTTACAATTAATAAATGCTGCGATCCCCCTCTCTATAAAATTGGAATTTCACCTAAACCACTCTGGCTGCTTCGAAAGCCTATTTATGCTTAGACCTTACTAAATTTTCTAAGCAGAGTACTCCCCCCTACATGTAGTCAAGAATTTTATAAAACAATAGATATCTTTTCAAATCCCGCACTATGTTTTACGGATGGTTCAAAAAATGATGTATGAACAGATGCTGCTTTTTTCACTTATAATAATAATGCACAATATATGTTTACCCCACCACCTATATGTAGCAGCTACACTGCTGAGATTTTAGCAATAGCAAAATGCTTAACTACATTAGCCCCATCCAGGGAAACGATTGTCATCTGTACTGACTCTTTGTCGGTGCTATTGGCACTTAAAAACAACTTTTCTGTACATCCATTGATATAAGACATCCTATTTACCATTGAATCTCTGCAAAATCAGGGAAATAGAATAGTATTCATGTGAATTCCTGGACACTGCGGAATATTTGGCAATGAGAAGGTGGACCATTTGGCAAAGCAGGCTGTCCTTAATGGAGTTAAAATTACAAAAACACCAAAATCCGATGTGACAGTTTAGCATAAAAGAGTCTTGGCAATTATGGCAAACAGAATGGGAAACGACTTCTAATGTCAAACTTAGGGAGATAAAAAACTGTGTAAACCTTGGGCTCATCTCGTAGAGGTTCCAGGCATGAAGAAGTTGCCCTTGTTAGGCTCAGAATTGGTCATTGTAGGCTTACTCATTCTTATCTCATGGCAAAAAAAGATACTCCACTTTGTGATGTTTACACAGAAAGAATAACAGTTAAACACATTTTGACAAATTGCAAAAAATATGAAGGAGAAAGACATCGGCTGGAAATTCCAACCAACATCAAAGACTCGCTTGGTGATGACTCCGACCAAATAGACAAACTAGTAACTTTCCTTAAAAAAACTAAACTAATTTCGGAAATATGAAGATAAAATGATATAATAATTTAATACAAAAGAACATTCATTTTATGCAATAATCTGTATTTCACTCAATGTTGAGAGGTGTCTTGGAGTGCGGTTTGGGTGCCCGTCGGGTGGTGGTTGTGAAAGGGTATCAAGGGCGTGTGATAATGCCGGGGCCCTGGTTTCTGCTATCAGGGGGTTCCTCAGCTGTGGCCCACTTACCACCCAGCTTGAAAGTTCTTTAAGGCAGAAAATGACCCAAAGCGGTTGATAATAAAAAAAGGGTTGAAAATCAAAATCATCCATAACTTTTACTTGACAATTGCTCTGTCTGGACACGAAAATTGACTGATGTGTTTTTGATGACACAACTGCTCATTTTACCTGCGAACTTCAATTAATCCAATGGGGTTCGCTCAATATGACACCACACATAAAAACATGATTAAAAGGCGGCGAAGTCAATGGGCCACGTCAGCATAGAAGCCCTCAAGCATCAATAGCACTATTAGGTGAAGCACTAGGTATGCTGAAAGGTGGATTTTAATGCCATTATTCAGAACTTTTAGGTAGATGGAGTTTATAGTTGGGGTTATTTCATTTACATCAACAATTACCAAAAACTTGCATACTCGCAAAAAAAAAAAAGCTTTCATCAGGTTGCAGCAAAAAGTATATGAGAATCATGAAATGCACACACTTGCTGTCAGCTGAGCACTGTATACAGTAAAATTCACCCTTAATGACTAATTAAAATATTTGTCTAAAATTGACTGATGGTTTTTCGACGACACTGCACCTATATCATAATTGGCTCATTTTACATACCTGCTTCAATTAATCCAGTGGGGTTCGCTCAATTTGACATCCCTAAAAACATGATTAAAAGAAGGTGGGCCAAGTCAGCAAAGAACGCGCATGTATCTAGCGCTGTTAATGGGCGGCCCTCAGAGGATCTGACTAATAGAAGAAGGGTCATCCTCACTCGACTAAGGATAGACAATGCATGGTTTGCACTCATTTGGCCAAAGTATATATTTTTCTAGTGTACATATATCTAGTGTATCGGGATTTTCCCCCAGTTCTTTGGTAAAAATTTAACTATCAATGTATAATATTTTTCTAAATTTGGTATCAATTAAAGTTCAATGAAAAATAAAAAAATTATCTGGCTGGGAAAACCCATATTTTTGCAACTCTTAACCATTCTAAGTTCGTTCAGTAAGATAGATAATGTTTTATTTTTGGAAAACTAAAATTATCAAAATTTGTATTTCATTATTGCATGTAGATAGTATTAAACCAACAGGATTACATTGGCTGATGGGGCAATAAAAAATATTAAAACTAACATGCTCACTTACTTGACTACCAGCAGAGAGAGTTGATTTACCATTTGTAAATCCCTCCTGGGAAAAGAACAAAAAAGTTAAAATCAGAGAATCGTTAGACAAGGTACATATACAAAGTAGATTTAATATAAATGGCATTTACCCACTGAAGGCAAGAATCATCACCTTAAAACCGCAATCATGAAGACGCTAACTCTGCACACTGTCCAACACTCACGGAACAACATAATACACTGTTTAATTAACACTTTTTGAAAATGTAGAAAAAAAGATATAAAAACGGCACAACAACACCTAGAAAAGAAAAACACAAGAAATGTATAAATCCTTCAATAAGTGAAATATAGCTTACACAGACCATTTACTGGTACTACAAATTTTTATTTCTTAACTTAATTTTTAAATGGATATTCAACAGAAGTGTTAGTTTTTTTTTAAAATCTTGTAATTCAACCACAAATGATCAGGTTTGTGCAGAAAAAGTGTCAAATATTCTTCATCCAACACAGAATTACTGTTGCTTCTTGAATTTCAGATACCCAAAGGATGCCCATTATTCAATAACATCATGAATTTATTGGACAATGTAAATCAGTAAATATTGTCAACTTAGAATAGTCTGTCATGTTATAAATTCTGTCCCACCTTTTTTGAACATGTATATACCCAGCAGTCTTCAGTTAATGACTAGGGGTCTGATTCTTTTCTCATTTGTCAACATATCCTCCATGTTTATAAACCAACATTCTGTAATCATTTCTTTCCATTTTTTCCTATGAAAAGGTTGATAAAACAATAGGCAAAGTGTCACACTCATCAGTTTTTCTATGCCAGAAATAATCCGGGTGAAAATTTATGTTCACTCAAGAGAACCATCAAATTTTTTTAATCTAACTAGTTAAAAGATAAACTATAGCATAATTGGAGAGGCTTTTTCAAGCCGGACTTAGCAGAGAATCTGTCAACCCTGCTTGCCTATTCTTAGTATTTGAGTACGACTCCTCTTCACCTATCTATACGTATCAAGGGCTATCTGACAACTGAGCTCTTAATACGTTTGAGCTACTGTGCCATTCTAGCCCAACAATTTCCATTTAATAATGTTTTTAAACCCAGCGACTGAGGGTCGGATTGTGATGGTCAGTTCTGAAAATTGGGATGTCCCTGCCTTAGCCGGTGAGTAAACCCAGCAGTAATAAATCAATAAATAAATTGGAACTTCCATAAATACTAATTTTATTTTTTAATCAATATATGTTTAGCAGTCATAATTGACCGTTATGACCAATGATCTTGGCTTAATATGCCACTGCTCCAACCACTTGAGCTATCGTCACTTCATGAGTCGATAGCCTAAGTGGTTAGGGATGCGGCGTATTGAATCAATGGTTGTGGGTTAGAATCCCAAAAAAAGTATACAAAAAGTATAATTAATTGAAATAATTTTATTGATAATAATAAAAATGTCTTTTTCCTCTTGAAAAAATATTTGATTTGTTGGTAATCCAGAATGAACTTTTACCAGTCACCAGGCGAACCAAAGGGGTTGGACCAACTCCCTCTGTTACAATAAGACATCCAACAAATCAATATTTAAAATCGGCGATTGATGAATTATTTCATTAACGATTTTTCTTCGATTTCAACGAAAAAGCAGCTTTTGTTAATCTAAAATTATAATATTTCGAAATAAAAGCTCACCGTGAAAACGCCGAAGTCTCGACCGCTAATCGCAGACTGAATCGTCCATGGGAATGGCGGGACTTGGCCGGTGTTTCAAGAACCCTTCCGTGTAAACAAAAAATATAATGTTACTCAAAATACTTTCTAAATATATTGGCACAAAAAATTACCGAATATTTGATAATTAATTATTTATTTTTAAGTTGAAATAAGCATTGTAATTCTAAACCGAGAATCGTCGGCCTATCAGATCACTGCCAGCTTAACTATATATTCCTGAACGTCGAAAATTATGATTAAATTTTTAAAAACGTCGATTGGAATTAAAAAAACTCGCTTTAAATATTCGGTTAATATTATTTTTAAACATTTTCCAATTTTTAAATTAATTTGTGAGAAAATTGTATGATTAATTATCTATAGGTGGTGGACTGGGAAGTGATAGTGATATTCCCGCCATTCGCTCTTTTTTTCTCCTGGCGGCCACCGATTCAGCATCGCATTTCGTCCTCCAAAAAAGGTATTTTTAATTTTTGACATTTATTAAGTTTATACAAGTCCGGGTCTGTTTTTTAATGAATTCCATTGCAAATAGTCAATTGATAAGTTTTCAATTATGTATAATTCGGATATTGATTTATTTTGGGTTATGGATCAAAAGCTTTGGCTACTGGCTCTTCGAGTTGGCTCAAACAGTTAATTAGTTAAAATTTCATTTAAACCCTCAAAAAATGTCTTATTTTTATTTATACAAAGAAATTTGTTGGATTATTTTTTATTTACATGGAAGGGTCCTTGAAACACCGCCCAAGCCTCGCCATTCTCATGGACGATTCAGGCTGCGACTAGCGGTCGAGACTCGGCTTTTTCACCATGAGGTTTTATTTTGAAATATTATAATTTTCGTTGAAAGCGAAGAAAATCGTTAATGAAATGATTTATCAATCGCCAGTTTTAAATACATATTTGTTGGATGTATTATTGCAACAGAGGGAGTTGGTTCAACCTCTTTGGATTGCCAGGTGACTGGTAAAAGTTCATTCTGGATTACCACCAAATCAAATATTTTTTCAAGAGGAAAAAGACATTTTTATTATCAATAAAATTATTTCAATTAATTATACTTTTTGTCTAAGGTCTTGATTGAGATGAAAAAGTTAGTGTTATGAGAGGGATTCTAACCCATGATATTTGTTTCAAAACGCCGCTTCCCTAACCACTTGGGCTATCGACTCACAAAGTGACGATAGCTCAAGTGGTTGGAGCAGTGGCATATTAAGCCAAGATCATTGGTCATAACGGTCAATTATGACTGCTAACCATATATTGATTAAAGAATAAAATAAGTGTTTATGGATGTTCTAATTTATTATTGCTGGGTTTACTCACTGGCTAAGGCAGGGACATCCCAATTTTCAGAACTGACCATCATGATCCGGCCCTCAGTCACTGTGTTTAAAAACATTATTTAATTGAAGTTGGTGGGCTAGAACGACATAGAAGCTCAAACGTATCAAGAGCTCAGTTGTCAAATAGCCCTTGATATGTCTAGATAACCCTAATCTGAATACATGAAAAGGCGTTGTACTCACATAACTAAGAATAGGCCAAGCATGGTTGACAGATTCTCTGTTAAGTCTGGCATGAAACGTCTAGGCCCATAGTTTATCTTTTAACTAGTTCGATAAACAAAATTTTGACAGTTCTCTTCAGTGAACATAAATTTTCACCCAGAGAATTCCTGGCATAGAAAAACTGATGAATGTGACACTGCCTATTGTTTTATCAAACTTTTCATAGGAAAAAATGGAAAGAAATAATTACAGACTGTTGATTTATAAACATGGAGGATATGTTGACAAATGATAAAAGAATCAAAGCACTAGTCATTAACTGAAGATATTTTATACATGTTAAAAAAAAGGTGGGACAGAATTTATAAAATGACAGACTATTCTAACTTGACAATATTTACTGATTTGCATTGTCCAATAAATTCTTGATGTTATTGAATGATGAGTATCCTTTGGGTCCTATTCAAGAAGCAATAGTAATTCTGTGTTGGACGAAGGATATTTGGCCCTTTTTCTACTCTTACCTGATCATTTGTGGTTGAATTACAAGATTTTAAAAAATATTAACACTTCTGTTGAATATCCATTTAAAAATTAAGTTAAGAAATAAAAATTTGTAGTACCAGTAAATAGTTAACTTTATTACTATTTAATACAATTTTTTCTGTGATCTGATAGAAAATTTGTCTGTGTAAGTTATTGAAAATTTTATACATTTCTTGTGTTTTTCTTTTCTAGGTGTTGTTGTGCCGTTTTTATATCTTTTTTTCTACATTTTCAAAAAGTGTTATTTAAACAGTGTATTATGTTGTTCCGCGAGTGTTGGACAGTGTGCAGAGTTAGCTTCTTCATGATTGCGGTTTTAAGGCAATGATTGTTGCCTTCAGAGGGTAAATGTCATTTATATTAAATCTACTTTGTATATGTACCTTGTTTAACTATTCCCTGATGTTAACTTATTTTTTTATTTTCCCAGGAGAGATTTACAAATGGTAAATCAACTCTCTCTGCTGGTAGTCAGGTAAGTGAGCATGTTAGTTTTAATATTTTATTATTGCCCCATCAGCCAATATAATCCTGTTGGTTTAATACTATCTGCATACAATAATGAAATACATATTTTAATAATTTTAGTTAGTTTTCCAAAAATAATACATTAGGAGCTCCAGTTTGTCGTATCTCTTCAATAAGAGCACAATGAGGGGGGGTCATTTTTTGTAATAAAGTAAGTTGTAAAGTAAGTTTAAAGTCTAATATGTTTCACACTTGTATATTTCATCATTTCCATCTATAACACATTTTATGCCATGACAAAAATTCTGAATTGAATAGCGATCTTTAGATTGCGACACTCCACAAACCAGGTGCGATTGCTAAAAAAAAATAGAGATTAATGCTTCATGAATAGATCAATGTAAAATTAAATTATAAACCAGGAAAATCTATTATAATGCTGTTAGAAATTGGGCATTTATTTTTGAGTCGTTTATATTTTCTGTATTCAGTGCAGAAATGCTTCATTGATGTCATGACCACATGATGTACAAGTTGGTGGGGTCTTTGGCTCATATGGTATCCATGCGCAAGCTTGTGTGCCAGGACTGTATCCTCCCCCCCATATATGTCCAGATATTACTCAAATTGATTACAGTGTTGGATGTACAGAATTAAATTTGTACAGTAATTTAAAAAGTTATTCACAATTTAGATAGATCCAAACTGTCAATAAAGGAAGCGATGCATTTGTAAAATTTACTGAAAAAGTCTTTCTTCTATTCCATGTTCCTAAATGTAGCATGATCTCATCAAAAGTTTTGCTTTGGTAAATGATGTGTTGCCATGTTTGTTCGCCACCTCCGCAGGGGCAGTCTGGGTCATCGTAAACGCCTAACCAAGCCATAGTTATAAGTTAAGTTATTATTATAGATGATTTTGATTTTCATCCTACCTCTTATATTAGGGAGAAATCTTTTTGTGATGGTGCCATCGGTTGTTGCAGACCACACTGTTTCCCACTGTTCTACTCTTGTGGTCTCAAAAGATTTTTTTGGTAGGTTAAGGTGGCCATTCACGATCGCTCCAAATGGAACCGCGCCAAGCCGTTTAACTCCATTTGGAGTGCCTGAAATTTGAGGGGGCATTTACGACCGCTCCACAGCCAGTCGATCCGAACGTCATCTAGTGAATTACCTTCTCAAAATGGTGACGATCTCTTGTGCTACGCTGCAGTTTGTTTATATATTAAAAGCAAAAAATCGAAAAGGAAATGGTGTAAGAAGTGGCTTCTGAACAGAAGCCGTAATACCCACATCTATTTGATGAAAGATCTTTCCCTTGATCCCGCTGATTGGAGGAACTATTTAAAGATGGATGAAACGTCTTATTTATTCATTATATTTACTGTTTTATTGACCAAATTACTTCTTTCAATTAATTAATATTTTTTATAAGGTTTTGGTTGAAATGAAAAAGCTATGCCACGAGCGGGATTTGAATCCATGACCTTCGGATAAATACGCCGGTGCTCTACCACTTGAGCTATCGTGACTTCGATCCTCTCGGACGCCAAAAAATGGAAAAAAGAGAAAAAATTCGATAGGTTGTAGGTTGAGATGGGGAGTTTGGTGTCCGAGTGGATCGAACTATCGAGTCACGATAGCTCAAGTGGTTAGAGCAGCTGCGTATTTAGTCGAATGTCGTGGATTCGAATCCCCTCGTGGCACTNTCGCTGAGATCCGATCCCGCCCCTTCCATTGATGAGTGCCGTGTCAATTTCTTTCAATTGCGGCCACCGGTCCCCTTAGGCGTCAGATAAAAGTCCAGAGGCGACGGTGGGGATCGAACCCACGACCGCAGGATCTAATAGCCGAGAGTCTGACGCCTTAACCACTCGGCTACCGCGGCCCCATGGTAGGTCTTGCTTCATCGGTGCTTTTCACTAGGTGATTTACTTGTTCATTACCTGGCAATCCAGCATGTTCCTTAACCCACTGAAGTGTTTGTTACCATGCAGTTTTTCTTCTGTGTTAGGGTTCTCAGATATGTTCTAATCATCTCGATTGTTGGTGTGTTCTTTTGTAGTTTGGAATCTTTAACAGAGAAACATGGCTGTCACCCTAATTGATGTAAAATTCCAACTTGTCTGTTCTATCAACCACTGAAGTACATTTTGTATGGCCACAAGCTCGGCTTGGTTGCTTGAACACTAGGTCTTTAATTTGCTTTGCAGGATTTTCACAGCTACTCCTTTGTATAAAATGGTTGCACATCCTACGTGTTCTTCCATTTTCCTCCCGTCCGTGTGTATATCTAAATCTGGCATTTTGATTTCTTTTACAAGATGATTATCAACTTCTGCTGGATGAGTCTAATATTCTATAGGTAGATTCAAATCTGGTTCATAATTTTTTTTTTTTTAATAATACACACCTGATTTACGATATTTTATGTTTTGCAGGCTTTGCTGATATATCAATGCTATTAAAAATTTACATTTTATAGGCTGACAAAAAATTCATTGTCATTGAAGGTTTAAAAAATTACATAGAATTCTCTGAATTATTTATGCAGTGATTGCCCTTAGATTTATGTAATAAATCACATTCCTCACTTTTTGAAATTCGCTTTCACATTTAAAAATATTTTTTTGTGGGATCTGATAGTTAATTTTTGTGTGTAAACTACATTTAATTCAAAGGCAAATTAATGATGCATGATAAATCAGATATGAACAAGACTACTTTTGTATTGAGGTTATTTTATTTGGTGTATCATACATTGGTTTCATCTGTGTTAAGTTTTCGGGTGTAGATTGTAGGCTTTAAGGAACTGAAACAATTCGTAAATTCATCGAGATACCTGGATCGATCATCAAAGAGGTTTGTCATATAATTGGCTAATCTATGCAAATCTCTAAGAGTTTCACAAATGGGACAGTCTACCAAAATGTGCCTCACCGACAGTGGCTCGTCAAAGCGTGCACACATTTTTCGATTTTTTGTGTATTTTAACATTTCATTAGTTTCAAAAAGTATTTTTACATATTGGGTAAAAATTTTGAGTAGCTTAGATCTAGTTGAATTTTTTGAATACATCCTTTCCCCAACTCGCAAATCGTCCGTCAACCTGTAGGCAAAAACTGAAAACCGGTAAAAACATATACTTTTTCCATTTTTTTTGTGGACCGCAACTCATGATCAAAAAATAATCATTAATTAACGGTTACTAAATACTACACAATAATGTGTGATGTTTAGTGACCGTTAATTAATGATTATTTGGAAATCGTGAGATGCGGTCTGGTGTGACGTAGGTTTTAGAAAAACATTTTCTTTATCGTGCCAACGTTTCGATCTTTTTGAGATCATCTTCAGGGCTCAAAGTGTTTGTTTGCCGTGTAGATGTCATTCTTGTGTGTTGTGTTGAGATGTGTCATTCTTGTTTGTGTGTGGGCACTCTCAACTCGACACACAAGAATGACATCTACACGGAAAACAAACACTTTGACCTCTGAAGATGATCTCAAAAAGATCGAAACGTTGGCACGATAAAGAAAATGTTTTCTAAAACCTACGTCACACCAGACCGCATCTCACGATCTCCAAGTAGTTTATAATTTTTACAATTATTTTTTACTCTTAGGTACTAAAAATTCACAGGCACTTGCTTTTGTCTCACAAGTATCATAATCTCCATTCCCTCGCTCTTTATCCCTAGTTTACACCGAATGAGTACTTGACAGGCAACTTGGTTAACTCGGCACTGTCTTTTCTGTTTACACTGAGCAACGGAGGCAGGAAAAAGCAAGACAATGCTTTCTTCTAAAGCGTCATCACCATTCACATAACAAATTTCCCTAGCATTCTGAGCTGCGGTTTTCTATTTTCGGTAATAAAAGAACAATTGAAGGATGATTTAATTCAAAATTAGCAAAATATGTTGTAAAAGTAGGAGATATCGAACGAAACTATTACAGGGTAAGAAAAAAATAATCACTCAGTAAATATCGCTTCAAAACACAATAAAAATAACATGAAATCTAAGGACTTATCGTATTTACAACCCAATACACAAACTACAAGAATATTATTTAAATTGTTTATTTTTTCTTCTCGTCCTTCGAGTTCTACTATTTAACTTCATTATTTTATTCTTTCTTCAATCAAAGCAGCAAGTATAGTCACCCTATTTATAACACGAACGCCTTCGCCATATGAAGATGGCAACATATGTCACCTCCACGGAAACAGGGATTTTCCTTTCGAAAAACAATAAGACATGTGGTAACTAGGTTTACATTTACCATTATTTAGGAGTTTTCTTTTTGTTCGGTCGGTCGATAAACATGCTCGCTGTGCCACTCAAATATTTTCCGAACGTGGCAGAATCTTTAGAAGGATACCCGTACACGAAACGAGGAGGCGCGGAGACATAATCACTTAAACACGGGATATGGGAGACGTACTCTTCATTCCACAAAATGTTATTTAAAAGCTTTCCAATGAGAAAATTTATGTAGACCGTCAATGCGATAAATATGTATCCAACCAACTTTCCCGGGAATGTGAAATCTTTTATGAAAGCAACAGCCCAAACGCCTGTGAATTGATAAATAACATGCAGCCATACGAAATACATCGAACACAAAATATTTATCACGACAAGCGCGACTATCGATCCTGGAGCATCGCCCTTGCAGCAGAAAACATCGCATATTAACAGAAACGGGTTCACCGTGAACAGGAAATGTCTGAACCAATTGGGATAACAATCGACCCCCATTATCTTTAATTTCAACCAAGTAAATAGCCAGAATCTCGCACAGGTATAAAATCCGAACGGCAGAGCAATCGTCGATCTAATGAAAGATCTCACCGTCAACCATCGAGGAGGAGCATCCTGAGTGTAAGAGGAAAATGTCATTAAATCAACCATTAAAGCGATCAGGTTATAAATCAATTGACATGTAGCATTAAGTAAGGATCCGTATTTGAAAGAGTAGCCGAATTTCATAAAGTAATCCTGTTTGCAATTCGCCATATCATAATACATGCGTAAAGATATGACCGCAGAAAAGTTAAATAAACCAAGAGTGTGGACGAGCATTGAAAAAAGAAGATAGGCCAGTTGATATTTCCTTTCGCACTGGACCTCCATGCTTTCTATTGTTTCGCAAATTGTATTTATACATCAATACAATGATTCCAATTTTATTTTTTCAAGTTTTTTCTTTCAGTGTACTTTAACCATAACATGTTTCCAATTTATCTCTATTTTCTGAAAATATGTTATCATGGATGTAAATGTTGTCACAGAGGTAACTTTACTTATTATAATTACATTGGGGTGCGATCCAAACTTCAGAAGTCTTCTCTAAAAAACCGAGATAGCTATGTGTTTTTTAAAAATTCTAATAATTTAAACAACACCTGATCATTGTTTTATCAAATTTCAGGCCATTTGTTGTATAAAATATTTATGAATTGCATGTTAAACGCTCGCCCACGTGTCTAATATTTTTCGACTTAATAAATCACCAAACTTGGATCGAATGTATTTCGACAAATTGAAGCACATTTGACAATCTTGTATTTTTAGACCTATGCATCTTTCACAACAAAGAAAAATCCCCTTGCTGTTTTTCTTGATATTGATAACGCCTTTGACTGTCTATTTAACCAATTTCGGTTGGACTTTTGAACTGTAGTGTCAACTTTCTGGACCAGGTTCCAGATTCATTGCGGTAGGTTCGTCTGATGATTTCTCTCAAGCAAACGGTTTACCAGAAGGATATGTGCTTAGTGCTACGCTTTTCTTTATGTGCATCAATCAAGTCCTTAGATCGATACTTCCGCCCATACAAGATCTGTTAGTATAAAGATATAAAATTTAAAAAATTCAATCTAATCTCTTCTCAATTTCTTCCAGTATCTCTAATAACCATTTCAAAGACTCTGGAGATGATAAACGATCACTATACTTTTCTCTATAGGACAACCCTCTTATCTCCCTAACCTGAAAATTGCGTCGACTCTGGTCACTACCTAGGTTTGACCTTGGATAAACACCAAAACTAGAAACTCTAAAGCAATTTTGTCAATCATCACTAAACCTCTTCCGCCTATTAACATCCACCAGCTGGGAAGCAAAAAGTAGACTCCAAAATTATAATTCAATCTAAATTTAAATACAGATAGATTGAATTCGCATCAGCGCAAAACAGTAACACTAGAAAAGCACTAGAACTTATGAATCCATTTTTTTAAATATTAACTTCCATCTGTATAATATAATGCCTTGCGAGTAGGACAGTAAAAAACGAGAACGATCGAGAATGAGTAGTTTAGAAAAACACTTTTTTCATTTTTTGCCGACGTTTCGACTTTTATTCGGGTCATCTTCAGGGCCTGGGTGAATTACAAAAGATACGTTGATTGGAAAAAATGCAATACAGATGTAAATATAAACTTTGATTTCATCTTCACATAAAGTGTTTTACTATTCTTGTGGTGTCATATTGGTGTTGTGCTGGATTGTTGTAAAACGTGAATTTATATTCTACTGTTTTTATATAATTTTAACAGGGTGGGAGTCACCGTTATTATAAAATATTATTATAAATTATTAAACAATAGGTCACTAAAAAAAACACGTTTTATTTAATTATTTATTTTATTGTTTCCCAATTAAAAATGCACTCAATGAAAGTATAAAGGCTATAAACTGTACATAAATTTAGAAATATTTATAATAATTTTTTAAAATTTAAATAAATTGAAATTATTTGGAATAGGTATTAAAACTATCTAATTATCAATTATTAATTATGATCAAAATCAGAGTTAATTAAATATATTAATGATACAATAACTATTTTTTTAATGATAGAATTTCCTTAAATTAACTTAAACCGACATTAAATATGTCTATATTGTGTGGTGATTAGCAGCAATATCTCACTGTCACTCTCAACACGACACGCAAGAATGGCACACTTACGCAAAAAACAAACACTTTGAGTGAGTAGAAATACTTTGATTGAATGTAAAATATATATTTTTTTGCATTGTATAAATTCACTTTTTTCCACATCCTACATGTATTTGTTAAATTTGAACAATGTTTGTAAATCTCAGGCCCTGAAGATGATCTCAATATATACATATATACAGGGTGAATTGCTACTCGTGCTACAAACTTCTCCAGTAGATTCTTCACCCTAAAATGAACAAAAAAGTTCATATTGTCCATGGTCCGATTCTCAACCATTTCAGAGTAATTTCGCTTTTTATCGATTTTGAAAGATATCACGTCCTGGCGTCGGAAAATCGTGATATCTTTTAATCTAAACATTTCTCTGAAAAT
>NW_019392651.1:85036-123821 GCF_000648675.2 Cimex lectularius
ATCTCAGGAGGTTGATGACCCGCTTGCACTGGACTTCGATGTTCACGATATGTGGTTGCCATCTTAGCTTCTCGTCGAAGATCATACCGAGAAACCTTGAGCGATCCGCATACCCGAGAGCTTCGTTCCCCATCCGGAGCTGAGGGGGATTATGTTCCCTCCTCAGTCTACAGAAGTGAACTGCCCTCGTCTTTTCGGCCGAAAAGGAGAAACCTATCCTCTCGGCATTGGCAACCATTTTGTCGATTGCGGTCTGCACTCTTCTTCCAACTTCTTCTAGATCGATACCATGTGCGTAAATAGCAGCATCGTCGACGTAGAGCGAGATCATCATTGGAGGCTCAATGCCATCGACGATACCGTTAACCGCAATCGAAAAGAGTGTAACCGACAGTACCGATCCTTGCGGGATCCCATTTCTTTGCTCTCTCTCCTTTCGGATAGCATACTTCCCAGCTTTACCCTAAACCACCGGTTGCTGAGGAAACTCCTAAGCAATTCCGGCAGTCTACCTCTCAGGCTGAATTCGTGACACCTCCGGAGGATGCCATACCTCCATGTCGTGTCGTATGCCATCTCGAGGTCGAAGAACACAGCCACACCATGTTCCCTATTCAGGAACGTGGTCTGCACCTCGTCCTCGAGAATTTTACCTGTAAAAATACAAAAAAACCTCACTTTTAATCTACTCCATAGGTTAACCTCCCTCTTATAATTCGAGTCGAGGTAGTGCGTGGCAAATTTCAAAATTACTTTAAACGAATATGAATCGTTAACAGAAGTACGATGTTTATATGTAACGTCTACTTTCTTTTACACACACACACACACACACACACACACACACACACACACACACATTCCAAATTACCAAATGAAACCACTTTTAAACAAAAGGTTATACTTTGGACGCACTACTTAGACGAGTTTTGGTTATTTTGTATATTCCATATGCTCGGCTAGATATACGATTGCCAAAAGTCTCATGGTGAATAAAACGGAGGGTGTTAGGAATGAAATTTAATTATGCCCACGGTTGGCTTAATTTGTGCCTGAGTGGTAAATCTTGAACGCCTTCGCCCTCCTTTAACCCGGGTTTGGAAGCCAATTTATTGCCCGAGTCAGAAACGGTACTGAATTCATTATGGTAGGTTTGTTGCAGGATTCAAAATTTGTAGATGTACCAATTAAAATGGAGAGTTCTCAAGCCGTTTAATTTATGCTATTTTCCCAGTTAAACTGTTCTGATTCTGCGAAATGTATACATGAATAACATAGATCTCGGTACGGACAGGATGAAAAAACAGATTCAATTGTTATTTGCCAAGTTTTTGATTTATTATAAGCAAATAAACAGAGCATTAATTACTTTAATTAGAAATTGTGATTACATATTTTTAATCGATACCAGGAAACGTGCACAGTAGCTGCATACGACTTATTGTAGTTTATTCCTGGCTACATTTTTTTATGTGTGGCGGAGGGATGTGAACCCCGATGTGCCGGTGTTCTTCCATCGAAGAAACTCATTTTTGAAGGGGGTTAGGGTCAAATTGATGGTCGCCGAGATCCTATCCCACCCACACCTTTCATTGATGAGTGTCGTGTTTATTTTCAATTGCGGCCTCCGGTCAGGCGTCAGAAAATAATTCTAGTCTTTTTAAAAAACAGTTCCGAAAAAGACAGATTTAATTGTGTTATAATTCCCGCTTTTCGCACGTAGATAATTGAGCGGCATTAAAAGTCAGCTTCTCATTGGATCGTTGCGTTGGCCGGGTGACCGGGGGTTCAGTCTTACAATTCATGTCAAGACGTGGTTGTGGAACTCGTTCAACCTGATGATGAGCTCTAAGATTGAAATCCGGCGCTGAAAACAACTAACTGTGAGTAGGAACTATCTTTTTTAAAAAATTGAACAATACACTCACTCCACCATTTATCATTTCTGTTAATTTGCTAGTCAAAGAGGTAATGAATTATAAGTCAATTAATAATTCTACCTCCACTTACTTAAAATCAGCCAGTAAACAAGATCTCTTATAGCTTTGTTATAAATTAAAACTTTCATGGTCAAAAAATCAACAAATCGATCTGGATCAATTCTCATTGTAAGAAATTAAACCTAACCCTAAAATTCATTCTTGCTAAATTAAATATTAAGAACTGTTCAACTCTTCTACAATGTCAATGCCAAAAAGCCACATTGAATAACGAAATTACATAAATTGTACAGTCAAAGAGATCCAAAAATGTTTTTCTCATTATCATTCAATTGTTTTTCTCATTATCTTGTACACATTAGGCTTGCCTTATTATTGTCTCCAGTAGAATGGTATAAATTCGACTATGATTCGCTATAATAATCAAAGTATATTAGATAAAAAAAATTAAAAACTTAAAGTACGGTACACTTAAAAATAAAAATACTCATAAATACCAAAAACCTCTAATTAAATCGTACCCAAAGGTTATAAACTTACAAACATGGAACTAAACAAATATGAAAACAATTTATAAAACAAAGGCCTAAAATTTGTCCCAAAAACAGAATTAGATTTAAAAAAACTACTACCTCTTGGTTCATTGGTAGTCTGTTGTAATATAAATACAAATGTGTGGTGATTAGTGACCGTTAATCGATAATTATTCAATTTATTAATTATTCAGAAATCGTGAGATGCGGTCTGGTGTGATGTAGGTTTTAGAAAAACATTGGGCACTCTCAACACGACACGCAGGAATGGCATAATTACACAGAAGACAAACACTTTGAGCCCTGAAGATGATCTCAATAAAGATCGAAACGTTGGCACGATAAAGAAAATGTTTTTCTGAAACCTACATCACACCAGACCGCATCTCACGATTTCTGAATAATTAATAAATACAAATATAAAATATAAATGAGCTGAAGTAATTAAACAAAACTTCGTACATCTAAACGTCAACAAATTAAATATCCCACTACAATCAGGTTTATTGATAAAAAGTTGGATAGTAATAACGTCATTTTAAAAGTAAAGTTATCATTGAACATCAAAATTACGCTCCTAAACAATAAGCAATGTAAAAAAAATCCCAACTTCAAATTAAAAACTAGAATTAATTAAGGTTTTTTGGTTGAGATAAAAAAGTCAATGGCACGAGCGGGATTCGAACCCATGATCTTCTGCTAGATACGCCTGCTCAACCACCTGAGCTATTGTGAGCTCGATCGACTCGGACATCAACTCCCCATCTCAACCCCACCTTATGAGTTTTCCCTCCTTTTTGCCATTTTTCAAATGCCGTATAATCGGATTGGATTCTCGAGACAAATGAAATGGCCACGCTCGTGCCATTGGCTTTTTTATCTCAACCAAAAAACCTTAATAATTGTAATATATTAATTGGTCAAGCGGTCCACAAAATTATTGAATTTAAAAACTAGAGTTCGAATTTCCACAAAAAATAATGACTTTTTATTCCCAAATGACCAATATACAGCTATAAAACTAATACCAATGAACCCGAAACCCCGAAAGGTTATACGGTACGGGCAAAATTCAAAAGGAAAACAAACCTTCAAGGCCAGTAGTGTAATTTTATAATTCCCCCAATTATAATTTAATTAATTGATAAAATAATTAAAACCCACACCAGTTTCAAACCTACATTCGGCCTTAATAATTCTTTACAATCGATAAAAGAATTAAATCGGCTTTCGCCGGTCGATCAGGGGTGCAGTCATACAAGTCATGCCGAGAGACGTGGTTGTCGAACTCCTTCAACCTGATTATGCGTTATCAGAAATCCTGATCGTAGAAAACAACTAATTGTGAGTAGGAACTATCTTGTTAAAAAGATTGAACAGCACACTCCCTCCACCATTTATGATTCTAAGAAAGCCCAGAGGCGATGGTGGGAAACCATCAACGCCTTTCTAACTAGGGTACCGCGGTCCCCGGAAACATATATTAGTACAGTTAAATCAAAAATCAAAGTAAGTATATAGGTCTTACAAAATAAACTTAAACATGCCTACAAATTGTCATAATTAAGACGTGTACTCAATACGAGTTGGCTGTCTGAGTGGAATAGAATTCATAATGGTTTCACAGACGTATAGGTCCAGGTTCCAAGTACCCAAGGCTCCCTGGTTTCAAGAATGCAGGGCTTCTCGCGATTTCTATACCGTAATTCCACGGAACAGAAATAACCACGGCTAATGGGGGTGCTCATAAATATATAATTGGTCTGAGGGAGTCTGGAAATCGCGATTCTTGTGTTTGCACTGAGGAAAACAACAATCAATATGAGGAAACGAGGAAAAAATTTTTTCTGTGGGATCGAATCCACAGTTGGTGTTGCCAGACCTTTTTCTTAAGAAACGTTGTCTACTGCTGGTAGAAATGACATGTACTGTCTGATTTATTATTTTATGAGGAAATGTGGTATTGAGATGGTATGTTCATTTTCATGTTACATCGTTAGTTCAGTAAAGCAGGGTGGATCTACGAGACCGTGTTCTTCATCTCTCTCTTGTCTCTTGTCACCAGTCTAAAAGAAATAAATCGAATTCAATGCTTATATAGCATCATTACAACAGTTTATGTTATCAAAGCCGCCTCTTTTTCAAATTAATAAGACCTTCATAAATTGAACTTAAGCCCATAGTACATGCCTGAGTGTTACAATTGTTATTTTCCATTTTAGTATTTAGAACCTTTTTTACCCTATATAGTAGTGGGCCTCAGCTTTACTACTATGTTTAGGAAATTATTGATGAAAAAGCGAAACAGGATCAAAAGTGAGATCTGTTCAGTCTAATGACGGACTACAACCCCAGTCCACGTTTGACTATAATGTTTAACGATCAATTCCTCAGTGGTCCCACAGGTGACGCCTTTAACGTACAGAGACAACACATCGCAATGATAAGATATATCAGTGTGTTGTGTAGAGATATTGGTGGAATTTATATAAATTTTTAGCTTTTTTTAACAAAAGGACAGTATAACAAATACTGTGATGTATTTGGTTTAAAGATTATATCTTTAGAAATATATTTGTAATTCCAGATTTACTGTTTTGTAAAATTGTTTAAAACTGTTAGATAAATGTTGAATGTAGGACCTTGAGAATGACCTAGTTTGCTGAAACGGAGCGGAAATAAAATCCATTGGACATTGAAAGTCTTTTTATTGTGGCCTGACATCAACAACCTCCTAAACAAATTATTAAAACATCTTTTATTCTGCTTCGGAGTAATCGAGACAATTAGAAATAATTGATGTGGGGTGAGTCTGTGGATTTACGTTTTGTAAAGTTTGTTTCAACGACAAACTGTTTTTAGCAGCAATCAGATCGAAGAATACAAACTCGTGATATGTAGGAGTGACTTTTTCCGATAGTTTCCCAATATAAAAAGAAATATTGAAAATGAGGAAAAATTATTAATCGAAAACGTGCGCGCTCAGATAGAACCAACCTTTCAAAACCTAAACATACTTTGACCGCTAATAAAAAAAAGGAGTTTACAAACTCACTGGTAATGAATGCAATAAAAAAACAAGAAGAAAACGGTAGGTAAATTAAAACGAGATTTGAAGAACACTTCCCTAAACGGAACAAATTTTCTGAGTTAAGGGTCCTCCAAATGATACTACGCATAACATCAATTTATGTTTAAACAACCCAGTTCAACAGACACAGTTGCATCAAAGGGAGGAAAATTGAAAAAAGATTTAATAAAAAAACAAATTAAACATTGAGATAAATGCAAAAATAATATAACATATTTCAATTAACCCTAACTTTTGAATATGTACTTAATATTCGACATACAAATTAATCCCAACATTAATGTTCTCACAGTACGAATTTGGATAATATTTGGTTTAATCTGCGTTCATCGCGTGTTCATAATTGAGCGTCATGACAAACCAAATGCTCATTTTAACGTCGCATTGGTGGTGATGAGAAATTCGCTCGTACAGTTGAAGTGAAGAGACGTGTTTGTAATCATCAGCCTGATGATGAACTTTAATGCTTGAATCCGGATTGCTTCTAAAAATAATTTGTGAATAGTAAATCGATTATCTTTGACAATTATTTCAAGATTCAAAAAGTCACATGACGCCTCGCTTTCTGAATATTTCGAGAGTCTAGTATCATTTCTGGATCAATACCACAGAATAATAGTATTTCTAATTAATCAATTAATTGGTTTTTAGTTGAGATAAAAAACTCGTGGCCATTTCATTTGTCGCCGAGAATCAAATAGATTACACGACATTTGAAAAATGGCAACAAGGAGGGAAAATTCAAAAGGTGAGGTTGAGATGGGAAGTTAGTGCAGCGGCGTATCTAGCCGAAGGTTCTGGGTTCGAATCCCACTCGTGGCACTGACTTTTTTATCTCAACTAAAAACTTTAATTAATTGAAATATATTAATTTGTCAAGCGGACCATGAAAACTAGTTAATTTCTAATTAATGTTGGCCTGATGATGATCTTAGTTGAAATCTTGGCAGATAACAGTTGAATTTGTTTTCATCCCGGCTATACCGTGATCCTGATTATTCGTGAGTAAAAAAGTTTGTAGATACATTTAACTCTTTAAACAAATATAGCACACAATTGTTTATAATAGAAGATCTTGCAAGCACAAGTTCTTTTGCTGTCAATAGAATTTCTAAAAATTAATTAATTTTCTGATAATAAAAATCAACCATTCATAGAACACCAGAAAAACTTCATCCGATCTGAACCGTTCCAGCGATGAGTCGCCGTAGTCGTGACTGACTCTGGTACGGCGCTTCTGGATACTAAACCTTGATGACGGTCGCGTCATTCAGAATGATATAACCTTACGTTTAAAAAATAAATGGTATATTATAAATTTATAACTAAACAAACCCAGGGTGAGCACGATCACATTTTATTATAGAAATAATTTTAATGTAACCGAAAGTTTTCAGTAGAATGTATTTCATTAATCCTAGAAGATTAAATTATTTTAAACGCTAATCACAGTTTTTTGAAAGGAGTGATCTATTCCTACCATTATTTTTTCGTAATTGTATTAATTCTATTTTGGTTCATACTTCCCCACTACATGATGTAATCTAAATTGTGCACTAAAAATTGAATTGTACAGTTCTAAACGTCTGTTATATAATTACTTGATTTTCCGGTACATTCCAATAATATTTTATAGTTAAGGCAAATAAACCTAGTCGCAGTATTGCATTTTTATTTTTGACAGTAGGTTTATTCGAAGCCATGCATAAGTTCTCTATGGTCAAACTAACAAATTATGCACTGGTGAGTGATGCTTACTTTTAATAAATTGTTGAAATTAGCGCATGTTTATTAACATTGAGATGCATTTCGATACGTATAAATAGTATTATTTATATATGAACATAAATAATGGATAAAATATAAAGTTTATCAGTGTGACGCACTCACTATATTAAAATTAGAGTCTTTTTATATTTTCTCCGACAAATATATATAACGCTAAACACAAGTACGAAATCACATTTTTATTCAAATGCTAACATTTAATGAAAATTGATAATTTATGAGAATTTTTTATTTTATTTATGTCTAACAAAATTTATTATCAATGGTAAATAGTATATAATTCTAGAAGCAATTAAACAACATTTTCAACTTAATTACATACATTAATTATTAATTAAAAATTAGGCATATATTTATATTTATTGAGCGTTATTTTATGTTCATATAAATGAGTAGTATTAGTTATTATTATTTTCATTTTGAAATATACTGAATTAGATTCGCATTCAACAGTCGAAATGAAAGTCATCTTTGTGACCAAAATGATGTACAATTACAGGCAGTTCAATGAACATAGTAAATTTTATGAAATCTGGATGAAAAGTACAAATTCAATTATGGCCTTGTTTTAGCCGTAACAACCAGACCTTACCTGATTATTCGTGATTAAGAAAGTGGTCAATACACCTAACACTTTAAGCAGTAATTTAACTTTACCTTCGATCAATGTCAGTAACGATATTGATATGGTAATTTCTTACAATCCTTTGAATTCAATTTGCAGAAGCCATCGATGTGAAAGCATTTCGCAGGACCGCATCGATTCGCAATCTCCGGTTATATTAATTATATTGTCGGCCTCCAGCTTGCTTTTCAATTGGGTCGCCCGGCCCATCCGTGGACCGGAACGTCCTCTTGTCTCGTTTAGCTGGCCTCGGGGGACTTAACTGAATTTTAACAAGGGCTATTAGCAACTTGGAGACCTTTTATAATACCCTCCATGAGCCCTGGCATGTTCGCCGTTCGATGAACTAATCAGAACTTTACAAGAATCGTTTTACCCCATATCATTTAATTTTGGCTTGTGAATAAATTATCGATATTCAAACACATTATAAACAATTTACATACAAATATCCATCGTTAGAGAGAAAACTCAAACAGGCAAACTAACTAACTATAGTGCAAGATATGAAAAACTTTTAGTGTTCGGTTCCGCTCGTCCTGGTTTACGTTCTTTAGTTGGCTCATTCTACGCCATCTTCAATGAAATTAGAAAGGCAAAAAAGACAAGCCGCTGAAGATGGCAGTGAAGATAGGTAGATCGAAATGATCGGATAGATGCAATGATTGATGTATTATTCCGGGTGTGTATTATATTACCCTGTAAGAGTTATTGTATTCCTCGTTCTATTGTGTGTTCTAAAGCACACCCTGTCTAGATTCATCAAAGAACTTGATTAGTAGGCCCGGTTGCAGTTTTGGTTTCACACAACGAATTATTATAACACACATAACAATAATTCACTCGTCGTCTTCTTCAGAGTTGAGCAAACGTTCTGAACGTTTACCGAGGTAACTCCATCACGTTACTGTCTGTTATGTTGCCTTTAAACTTACTACAGGTTGGTTTTTCATCGGGCTTTCAGAGCCTTTTTAATGATAATGAATTTCATATTAGATTCCTCTTGGATTTGTTGAACAGTGATTACGATATGAACAATTGGATAGGGTATAGTCTACTTGGCGAGTTCGTAATTAGTTATACGCAACACGGTACGTGCAGATTCTGCAAAGAAGCAGAAGAGACCAACATAAGCGATAGGTTTTTTGCTCTGATTGTTTTTGCACCTGGAGAGACGTGGAGTACTGAATTAAATTTCTTTGCGAGTCATAGCCCCGGTCCTACTTGACCTCTGATTAACTCGCCCCCATTTTCATGACCGTTGCTTGTTATTTTTTTCCTAGGTTTTTTTTAATTTTCAGACTTATGGACATTGGGCTGATTTTAAATGATGGAAGAAAACATTCTCCTGCCTAATTTACCATTTTCTCTAGTCGTAGAACTAGCACAGTTGACTTGTTCTGGGTTTATCACGTATTACTCTCCCAATTAAATTATTTCGCAGTTTTCAATTAATTAAGGTTTTTAGATGACATAAAAAAGTTAGAGTCAAGAGCGGGATTCGAACCCACGACCTTCGGCTTGATACGCCGCTGCTCTACCACTTGAGCTATCGTGACCTCGATCCACTCGGACACTAACTTCCCATCTCAACCCCACCTTTTGAATTTTCCCTCCTTTTTGCCATTTTTCAAATGTGTATCTATTTGATTCTCGGCGACAAATGAAATGGCCACGGAGAGCTTTAGTGAAGATATACTTCATTTTAACTTATTAAATTCACTAGTTTTCGTGGTCAGTTTGACCAATAATATCTTTCAATTAATTAAAGTTTTAGTTGAGATAAAAAAGTCAATGTCACGAGCGGGATTCGAACCCATGATCTTCGTCTAGATACGCCGCTGCTCTACCAATTGAGCTATCGTGACCTCAATCCACCCGGATACTAACTTCCCACTTTTTGAATTTTCCATCCTTTTTGCCATTTTTCAATTAGGGGAAATAACGAATTTCTGTTCTTCTGGGCTCATCCTTCTCTGCCAGGCCTGAAGGAATTTCATCAAAACTTCGACGATTGAAAACAGGTAAATGGAAACAGTAATTCGGTAAATGAACTAAACAAGAATTTTGTCTTTGGTATACATTGTCAAATGCTGTGAGCTGGAATTGCTGGAATTTTTTTTTACAATAAACGTAAAAATCGATTTAAAACGGCATGCTAAAATAAAGAATGCAGAAATGCCGAAATGAACGTCCGCTTCTATGTCAAGCAGTGTTTTGAACAACAGTGTAGTATAAAAAACGATCTGGTCTCTTACAACTCCTTTAACAACAATTACAAAAAATCATTTAAGTTAGCGAAGAAAAATTATAACAATATTTCACATAAAAAATTCACAATGTAAAAACTCTAGGCAGTTCTGGAATTTAGTAATTTTACAAGAAAGAAACATCAACATATCAACATCAAATTATATCTTTGGGAAGAATTTTATAAGAAAGTAAATTTAATTAATGATTTCTTAGCTAATACTGATAATAATAACGATGCTTGTAACGTTCTCATTAGTACATCGAACGGCGAACATGGAGGGTATTAAAAAAGTTCACTAAGTTGCTAATGCTTCCACATCGATGGTGGCTTGAGGAAATTGAATTCAAAGGATTGTAAGAAATTATCATGTCAATATCGTTACTGACCGAACGTAAAGGTAAATTATTGTTTAAAGTGTTAAATGTATCGACCACTTTATTACTCACGAATAATCTAGATCACGGTATGGTCTTGTTGAATAAAATGCAATTGTTATTGCCAAAACAAGGCCGAAATTGAATTCGGTTTTTGTTTCATCGGACCAGATTATTCGTAAATCAATTATTGATTACTTACAAACATATTAATTTAGTTTGGATATTTACTGTGTTTCTTCATGCATACTATGTACATTGAACTCCCTGTGTTTAATCGTTTAAGTCGGACGATTAAACATGGTCCTCCATCGGCCGGATTCTCAACTGTTATTTGGAAAATTTAAAATAATTCTTGTTAAAAGTGTTAAAATCGGGTTGAATACAAGTTGCAGCTCTCATACAAAATATAATCCGCTTACAGTTATCATTATTATCTCTCCCGATACGTCGTACTTTCATTTTCATCAAAAATGAAACAATTACTTGTTGATCGGTCTAATGATTATGCCGATTTTTAAATTAATTTTTTTAACCAATTTGGCTGACTCCACATAATTAAACCTTTCCATAGAAGTTTTAAGAACTTCATAAGTTTTAATAAATATTCAACTTTAGTGTGCTATTAATTTTTTTTTCAGTTAATACTAATTACTTCAAACAAAGTTATATTAAATTAGAGTGACACCTCTTTTTAACCAGTACCTTGCATGCTATTTAAAAATCATTAATTCTTATTTTTTTTTCTTACAATTATTTTCTTTGTTTACTATAACCTTCTTTACAGTTAGCACCATCTATAAACATGCCGATAGCAAATGACGGTAATATGAGAAGCTCCCAGTTTTCATTCTCGGAAAAACGGACTGCCAAGTTCAATTAGTATTTAAAATGTAAGTTTGAGTCCGTTTACGCGTCTTCAACGAGCTCACGACCGCTTCAAAAACAACAATGCTGGATCAGCCTCCAGTTTTTCTTCGATCTATGAGAAGTTCGATTATTTGGAAGCCGGTAACAACAAAATAATGACGATATAATCAAGTTTAATTCAATGCTGCCAAATATGTCATACGGTTTTGAGATTAATAAAGTGCAGGAAACTGTTGAGGATATGTTCCTAGCAATGTAACAATTATACGGACGGTTTTCCTCGCCTCTTCATACACCGCATTTGTTGTCTCCTACGTCCAAATCCAATTTATTAAGAAAATCGAACGTTCCCAGCATTCATCGGAAAATGGAAGTCTGGTCAAATTTCATCTCACTGTTTGATCCTTTTGTGCATAACAAAAAAGAGCTCACTCCTACGGAAATATTCTTGTACCTTCGTTTATGTTTAAAAGAACAACCTCGAGGTATTGCCAGCTTGTTTAAAAGTATTGACGAAAGGTACCCCTGTTCTTATCAGGCTTTCCAGGATCGTTACCAAAATAAACGATGCTTGTTTCGGTCTATGTCAACCAAATATTGAATTTTTCCCCTACTAAATATCCCTCACACCAAACTCTGTCTTGTCAACTCAGCAATTCTCAGACATCAGTTATGTTGGGCATGTTTCAAGCCTGTGTTCTGGATTCATGTGGAATTTTCCGCCCAGTTCGCGCATTTATTGATTCTGGTTTCCAAATGTCTACTATTGGCAAAGAGTTTGGCAAAGAACTTAGGCCTTCCCATATCACCCTCTTCCACCTCTTTATCTGTTGTGGATAAGTGTATCTCTCGACCTCATGGTGTCGTCTCGTTTTAATCCCAAGAATACTTTCTTTTTGGACATGTTGGTACTCTCTAATATTGCTAAACCTCTCCCTTCGACATTAATTTTTCAATAAGTCTTTCAACCATTCAAGAAGATATCTTTGGCTGATCGAACAGATCACATCCCTGGAGCAGTGGATATGACTCTCGGGGTTGAGATTTTTTCGGATATTATTGAAGAAGGTAGCACAATATTGGCCGGCCACCCCTGTGCAATGAAAAGCATCTTTGGATAGGTTATTTATGGCAACGTCAATTCCTGAAAATTTCTGAACCCTGCGCCATCAATTAATCGCAACGTGTCCAAAAGATTTTTCCCGTGCTGATTCCCGCCGTGAAATATTTGTCAAACCCACCATCTTTTCAGGCGTTTTTTAATGCACCTCCGATTGGATTCACTACGTACAATGCACAAATGAGCAAGGGAAATTCCTGAAAGAGCTAGTTCCTCCGGCATTTTCGCACTGATGAATGTGAACAGAATCTTGGTCTGGACACGATTCATTGTCGCGGAGCAGAGTCGGGGCTGCTTCGCAATAATGAATCTTCGCAGCCCCGACTCTACCTCGCAACATGAGGTTTGCGGATTCATTCAAAGAATCTCAGTGCGTACTAGGCTAACGCTTTTAGCTCTTTCCCGTCGTTTGAACGACTTGTAAGGAAACAACCAGAACTTTTCCCCTCATATCAAGAGTTCATGGAAGACTCTGTCCTTAATCATATGCAATTATCAACTAAACCTTATACTTACGTTTTACCACACTATTGCGTCCTTAAAAGTTCTTCCCCTACAACGAAAGTTAGTGTAGTGTTTAATGCCTCCTCTTCTGACCCTTCAGGCTGTTCAATAAATAAATGCTTTTGAGTGGCCAAACTTCAGTCCGATCGTAGCGATAATCTCACTAAAATTACACAATATGCGGTAAGATTATGCGGAGACCTCAAAATGATGCACCGCCATATTATTGTACCCCGAAGGACAGGCATTTCCAACATATTTTTTGGCACCATTATGATGAAAGTAAAGTTCTGGAATATGAACATAAAACCGGAATGACCCCCTTCTGTCTATCTAGCACAAAGAGTTCTACGCCAATTGATTATTGATGAAAGAGCACATTATCCTTTGGCCAACGAGGCTCTCACTGATGAAGCTATATTGATGATCATCGGTGCTTCAAGCCCTGAGCAAGGTTGTTCTTTGAAATCTCAATTAATTTTATTGCTTTCGAAAGGTAGGTATGAGTTAAGAAAGTGGCCCAGCAATGATGCTTCTGTGCTTTCTGACTTACCCTTTGACCATCTGGGGGTACCGGTAGTCTTCGCTACTGAAGACAATTGTATAAAATTTTTGAGTTAAATTGAAACCCTGAAAGTGATTGTTTTAAATTTAATGTTAGCTCTTCGATCCTTTACCAACTAAAAGGTCTATACTCTCATATATGGCAAGGATATTTGATCCGTTCGGATTTCTCACACCCGTTACTTTCAGGATCAAGTATTTTTTGCCACATGTGAGAGTAAACAGCCTGTAATTGTAAATAATTTTGGTCATAAACATGTCTTTTATACCGACAAAACAATGCAAAACTAATTCAGTATAATTTAAATGATAATAAACGTGTGGTGAGTAGTAACCGTTAGTCGATAAATATTCAGAAATCGTGAGATGCGGTCTGGTGTGATGTAGGTTTCAGAAAATCTTTTTCTTTATCATGCCAACGTTTCGATCTTTACTAAAATCATCTTCATGTCTTGGGATTTACAAAATCCTTCAAAATCCAACGTATATAAACATAAAACAGCAATATCTCACTGGCACTCTCAACACGACACGCAATAATGGCACAATTACACAGAAGACAAACACTTTGAGTGAGTAGAAATACTTTGATTGAATATTAAAAAAATATATATTTTGCATTGTCTTAATTCACTTTTTTCCACATCCTACATGTATTTGTTAAATTTAATCAATGTCTGTAAATCCCAGGCCCTGAAGATGATCTCAATAAAGATCGAAACGTTGGCACGATAAAGAAAATGTTTTTCTGAAACCTACATCACACCAGACCGCATCTCACGATTTCTGAATAACAATAACTAATGAGAACATAACCTGACGAAACAGAGCACACGCCCGAATTTCTTCTCCGGGTGTCGTGGTATCTTGGACGTTTCTTTGTCTTTCTAGTGTCTTTTGGAGTGTTTTTGATGAGGAAAGTTCAATTGGCTAAGTGTTTTGACGATTAGGCTAGTCGGCAGGGTGTTAGTTCTTAGCTCGGATTCCCTATTGAGAGAATCAGTCCCAATACTTCCCTAGAAACCTGCTTTTAGGGTTGGTCGGATTAAAACCGCTACAGACTTCCAAATGATTTAGCAGGCCAAAAACAATCCACATAAAAAAATCAAGAAGATTGATTTTATGTATATTAAGCCAATTGGTATATTCAATCCTCAAAGATACTTTTGAATGTTCTCGTTTGCTGAAATAAATTAATAATTAAGATAGTGTGGAAACAATTTATAAAGTTCACATTTCATTTCTATATTGTTCTCATTCAGAGTTCCCGTTTGTTAATAATTCAATAAAAGATCTCAATTAAGGCCTTATAGATAATTTAATTAGTTTATTTATGCTTTGTAACATGTTATGCTTTCTTTGCCGAGAAATGGAAATAAATTGATCAGATTTGTTCATATGTTACTTTTACCCTAAAAAAATATTTTAGATAATCTCTATTGTATTTTTTAATTAATATAATTAAGAATTGAATAATTATTTGAGTAACTGTTTTTAGTAGATTTGCATCTGATAAATGGACATATTTTTTTGTTGTGTGATTTCTTGTAATTTGATCGTTGTAAAAGTTTCTGATCGTTCTGGTGTGCCAAATCAAGATTTAGTTCCTGCCACACGCATTTGTAATCGTACATACTTTCAGGAAGTGTTTGATTTATGCGTTATACAATTTGTTATTTTAAAGTCTCAGACTGATTAAATGTCAACTTTTGAGGTTTGTTCAAACCGGAATTTGGGGTTATAAATTTGCTTGTTTAGGTCGTTGTTGTAGCATAGTACGTGGGTTTTACTGACAGGCATAATAATTCAATTGTGTAATAGCTAGTTAACAATAGCAATTAAGAAATCGTGAGATGTGATCTAGTGTGATATAGGTTCAGAAAAACATTTTCTTTATCGTGCCAACGTTTCGATCTTTATTGAGATCATCTTCAGGGCCTGGGATTTACAAACATTGTTTAAATTTAACTAATGCATGTATGATGTGGAAAAAAGTGAATTTATACAATGCAAGAAATATATTTTTTATATTCGATCAAAGTATTTCTTTTTTTTCCACATCCTACGTGTATTTGTTAAATTTAAACAATGTTTGTAAATCCCAGGCCCTGAAGATGATCTCAATAAAGATCGAAACGTTGGCACGATAAAGAAAATGTTTTTCTGAACCTACATCACAGCAGACCGCATCTCCCGATTTCTGAATAATCATCGACTAACGGTCACTAATCACCACACACGTTAACAATAGTCTTTATTAATTTCCTAGTCGTTGTGTATTTGATGTTTATTTATTTGTAGGTTTTTCACTATCTCCAATTTTTCATTAGTTTTGTACTTTATGGTGCATGCTAAACATCTTCTACATTGTTTAGGCGTTTCGTCTTAGGTAATAGTTATTTGTTTTAATAATAAGCAGTTTTGAACCTTTTTGTTTTGTACCTTTTATTTTTTTCAGTCTATCAAATTAATATTTTCTTGGTTGTGCAAATTATTGTACATATATGTGTAATTTTTGTCACGGTCATTGATATTTTCCTTTGGTTTTTGTACCCTCTGAGGGTTTTATTCTTAGGTATAGCGCGGCCGATTGATATTTAAAAAATAAAATTTGGAGTAATCATTGTGTTTATTAATAGCTGCCGTGGTGTGCTATAAATTCCCGCATTCAAAAGTTATTGAACATACAAAGTTTTTGCCTTTTTTACGGTTTGCCTTTAATGCAGTTCATTTTATTTTATTATTTCCATATTATTTCAGCACTTGCTGTATGCTAAGGTTTAGTTAGTTTTGTCTTAAGTTGTAAATTCATATCCTCTTTTACTTATAGTTTGAATTAGGAAGTCGATTTCTCTTTACTATGAGTGAATTATTTTTTGTTTGTTTTTGTAACGGTGAGCTCAAGAGAGTTTAAGCTGTTTTAAATTCATATTTTGTGCTGTTGTTTTTTTAGTTCTGAGTTACGGCTTGTTACTATGTTACCAGTGATGTTAACATCCAGTATGGTGAGTCAACAATCTAACATGTGCGCTATGTTATGTCATGATATGGAAGAAATATTTTTACGGTAAGTACAGTTTCACGATCAAGGAAATAAAAAATGTAAAATATGTCAACTCAACATCGTAATCTGAACTTGTACGTTTGAGCAATGTGGTGTGCATACAAGTCAAGCGAAAAGCTCTATATATTATAAAAGTTGTAAATTGTATGCGATTCGCAATCTGTATTCAACATAATTAAACTTGTGATATCGTACCGTAATTATATAACGTGATTATTTGTCAAAAAACGAAAAATGGCCCTCACGCTCTCTTGTGGCAAGGGCGTATTTTCCCTTGATTCGTGTAAACAAATTTATATCCCGATCCCACGCGAATGTATATTTTAATGAACTACAAGGATTTTGGCCATGGGGAAAAATCTCATGGGGAGATTTATAAGATTGGTGTTTAAAAGGAAGGAGGGAAAATTACGTCGTAAGCTTTTCTCCAAAATATTGCCTCTTTACAAATTAAGAGGTACTTTATTTAAAAAGCTTTTCAACAATCGCTTTCAAGTATTGCATAAATTATGATTTCACGTTATTTTTTAAAATAATTCGTCGATAATCAAAAAAAGGTCTTTAAAAGGATAGAATCGCGATTATGTAAATACCTCTGGATGGCAGGGTGTTAGGTTTTCCTTTCCGCAAAAACAATTTAGCAACAAATTACCCAGATAACGTCGTCACAGTGCATGTTTTAAGGTGTGTATCATAGATTTTCATCTGATCCCCTCCAGGCTCCTGTTTACACTTCAACCCATGAATAACATAGCCGTCAGCGTTGTGTCTAAAGGTAGACACGCTAAATTATGGAAGAGGGCGTGGCCTTACATCCCCTTGTCTCTTTAATATGCTCCATCCCATGGGCCAACCTTTTCAAGCAAATTTACTAGGACGATAACAATTAAAACAGTTTGGTCATAAAGAACGACTTGCATCTTAATACAAGCATCTTTTTCTTCCAACTCCACTGACCAATGGACTACAGCCATAAATATAACATTTGATCAGATTTAGTTTAAGGAAATTTAAAAAAATTCGAGCACTGCCTAACAATGGAGAGGCTTATCTAAGCAAATCAAATAAATTTTTTTTACGAGGATTCGCAACAGCAGAGGTTATGTAACCCTCGGGGTGCCGGTATTTTTGAAAAAAAAGCCCATTTGTAAGTATGTCAGGTTCGACGCAGGGACACTGGATTCGAACCCGGGACCTTTACCTTACAGTGATGAGCGCCGTGTCAACGCCTAAATTGTTGCGGCCACGGATGCCCCCAGAAATTAATTTATTATTAGACATACGCCCAGCGGACCTAAAACTACTAATTTCAAACTCAGTAAAAAAAGAAGGGGAANCCTCAGCTGTTTGTTGGCCCATAAACTTCCCACTTATTATTATTATTAGACATTAGAGTATAAAACCGATTTCTGATCATTACATAATGAAACCATTGCACAAGATTTATGTGTTTAGATTCGCTTTATAATTAATATTTTTTTTAAACAGAATTTTAACAAATCCACTCAAAGACTTAATTATTTGCGATATACGTAAATCATGCTTTACTGTAATAAAGAAATATAAATACTTCCATAACAAAAGTACTTTCACTTTCCATAGTCACGTGATTTATTTTTACCTATTTATGACAAACGGGTAAACAGATACATTTACATAGACAAAATCCAAAATTAAACGCTCATCAAAATATAGTAAAAGTTGAGTAAAATGTCTAACTGGTTTAAAAACAAACATAATTTGATTAAAAATAACACTTGAGCAACATCACAAATGTCGGATTATGTTAGTGCGTTACAAACGTTTTTATGATACTATTCACTAATGAACTACTAAAAATGCATAATAGGTTCCAACTTCACCTTAAGTTAATTAGTTTACAGTCGTTACGTAGACTTTATAGCATCTTATCCTTCTGTCTCAATCGACTCTGGGAATATCGAGTACTCGAGGAATTGGAATTTGGTATTTATTTAATATATAATTTTACATACATTTTGTTAAAAAAAAGTGAATAAAAGGGGAAATGTCTAGGACATTATACATTGTGGCAGAGGGCTTGACTATATTTACAATTTTTGCCAATTTGGCCTAAAGAAATAAAGAACAGTTGTAAAAAATTATTATAAATACCACTTACAGTAAGATTAAATAAATTATAAGTACAACGCAGCGCCTTTGTATGACTAGAATTGTATATTATCTAAGTTAAATTACACGTTTACATCAAGGGATAACCATTTACATTAATAAATTAATAAATAAGCAAATTACTAATAATTACACATATTATAAATCATTGGCCAGGCACGTTCAATAGAAAAGTTTAATAACAACACATTCACTTTAATAATAACTAATATCGAAAATAAATTAATAAATATGCAAGTTAATAAATAATTACTATTTATTATAAATTAAAATCATTGAGTAGACTTGTACAATATCTAATCAAATAGTTACTCATTTCTTTGGTATATAAATAAATTAATTAAATAATTTAATTAATAAATGATTTAGTAAATAATAACACATCGAATAAATGTATAAAGCAGTCATACTAAAATGTGTTTGTTTCTTCTGT
Source organism: Cimex lectularius (assembly GCF_000648675.2). Taxonomy (NCBI): domain Eukaryota; kingdom Metazoa; phylum Arthropoda; class Insecta; order Hemiptera; family Cimicidae; genus Cimex; species Cimex lectularius. The sequence continues at coordinate 104,348 of NW_019392651.1, forward strand.
GTTTCCAATTTTTGTTGTTTCCTACATTCTTTACTGTCGTATTTGTTCTCTCTCTGTGCTACGTTCATAAAAGGAGCTAGTTAACATTTTGATATCATCCTTAATGTATGAGATGTTTAAAATTTCATACACATTACTTATACGAGCACTTTTTTAGAGGATGTTATTAACCTGAAAAATTTATTTTGAATTGTTGACCGCTTGACCAATTAATATCTTTCAATTAATTAAGGTTTTTAGTTGAGATAAAAAAAGTCTCGAGCGGGATTTGAACCCACGACCTTCGGCTAGATATGCCGCTACTCAACCACCTGAGCTATCGTGACTTCGATCCACTCGGACACTAACTTCCCATCTCAACCCCACCTTTTGAATTTTTCCTTCTTTTTACCATTTTTCAATCGAATCCCGCTCGTGACACTGACTTTTTATCTCAACTAAAAACCTTAATTAATTGAACTTTTTACGAGGGTTGATTCCAAAGTTAAGTTTGCTATTGAGGTGTAAACCAAGGGATTGAACACTATTGCGCCAAGGAACATTTGAGTCACCGATTCTTCTAAATTCCCTATGTATAAGATGTCGTTTTGTGAATAGAATTGTCTCAGTTTTTTGTGTGTTTAACCTGAGATTCCATCTCAGACAAAACTTAACGATGTGTACTCGAGGGCAGTATGATTGCCAACTGGAATAATTCATTTTTAAATGTATATGTTTTGATTATACGTGTAAAGTTTTGTGTATTATTTTTGCATTTTTCTTCTTGTCTAATAAAGAGAGAAACAAAATAAAATAGCAAAAACACAAAAGGTAGTGATAACGAATGTAGCTTACCTGCAACACAAAATTAATTGTATTAGGCATTTCTGAACCTTTAATTAGTACTAAAGGAAATATTATATTGTATGAATTATTATATGAATAAAAGAAATATGAATAAATATATTCTTTATCTGTAACACGAATAATTAAGATATATTTCAAGTAAAATATTTCATTAGAGGGATACAGTTTTCATTGACCAACTGATCAATGTCTGCACCATTACAGACGCACTCTGTTCAAGATATTAGTGTGGAACGTTATTTATGCTCTAAATGCTTTCGTTGCTTGAAAACAACTCATTTTTAAACAAAAACAGAATCATCTATTGAACATCACTTTATTCGTTCAATATTTATGAGCGTAATTGATCAGCGTAATCTTATTATATTTTTATTGAAATAAAATTAATGAATTAAATTAATGCAGTCGAAGTCACGATAGGTCAAGTGATAGAGTAACGGCGTATTTAGCCGAAGGTTGTGGGTTCGAATCCCGCTTCTGACACTGACTTTTTTATCTCAACTAATGCCTTGTATAAATAATTAATTGAAAAATGTTAATTGGTCAATCGGACCACGAACTGCAATGGATTTAATGAATAAAATTTAAAAAATTGATTTCTGTTTTCAAGCTTTAAAACGCTAGTTTCATTATTATCCACTTATGTGTAACATGGCCTGTTGAAAGCCACGTAATTATTAATAATGAATTTCTAGTGATAACAAAAATAAAAGGACTAAATTAAATCACTGCAACACGAAAAATTGATATTTGAAAAATAAATAAAAAATATTAGAACTGATGTAAAATATTATGTTTTTATTACTAGTGCCAACATTTTATTCTGTTTAAACAATTGACTTTTTGAGAAAGGAATTTTTGGGTCCTGTATTTTAACTCCTCCCTAATTCATGGCATTTCAACTAAAGCATGCAAGTCAGTGAGCCTTGTGTAACGTGGGGACGAGGATGCCAGTCTTAAAAATTTGTTTTGCATTATTTTTAACCTCTTAATGTTAGTCATGCTTAGTAGTAGCTCCAAGCAGGGCAAGCTACAATAGTATTGGTTTCACTATCACTTTGTAAATATCTATCTTATTTGCTACGCTCAAAGTTGGTTCTCGACTCAAAAGGGGCAAAAGAGTCGTAATCATTATTTTGCCTCCCTTTATCAATGAGTTCATATATTCACTGAAGTTCAGTTCGTCGTCCAGTGTCACCCTTAGGTATTTTACCTGTGGGGTCCACGGTATGTTTACCTCCATCAAGCATGATTTGCCTATCAAGAGAGTGTCGCCGCCTGGTAAAAATTATTGATTCTGTTTTTGCAGTGTTTAAAATTAACTTCCATCTGACAGAAGCGTACTATTTTTTGCAAAGCCAAGTTCAAATTGTTTGCTATAGCATTCTTTCTCCAGGAGGAACAATATATTACGATGACGTCCGCGTAAAGGGCCAACTTGCAGTTTAACCTATCTAGTGTAAGGAGACGATTTAAGAATATAGAAAAAAGTGTTGGCCCTAGGATATACCCTTGAGGGACCCATCAACAAATCTGAAAGAAGAAGACGTTGTTAAGAACAACGCGAAAGGATCTACCACTTAGATAGATCATTATGTTCTTAACAACATATGTTGGGAACTTACATTTCAACAGCCTGCAGACTGTTCCGTTATGCCAAACAGTGTCAGTCATAACCTTTTGAACACCACCGCTACATTGACAAACCAACTATTTTCAACTATTCACCACGATGACCTTGCTTTCGTTATTGACGAAATGTTTTCTTTAGAGATTGCCAGCATTGAGGTAAAAATTATGTACACTTATCCGGGGAAAAATATATTATGCTGAAAAGTTGTGTGGCGGAGAGAATAATTGGTCATATTTCTGATGAATTTATAATGGTAAAATCGAGGAAACGTCCGTTCCTAATTATGTCGGCAGAGCCCAATTTGTGTCATTTGGCTTTCAGGTCGAAGCATTGCGGCTTTGCTAGGCTAATTATAGCGAACCATTCAAGAGAAACGAGCTGGGGCTGTTAGCGAAATAATAAAGGCGGCCACCTACCCACAATTGGTTTCCTCTATTCGCTTTTTGATATACATTTTTTATTATTTACATTATAAAATAAACTATGATTTTCATAACATTTCATATTTATATATTTGTACATTTATTTCGATCTTAATGTCGTACAATGATAAATTAAAAAAACAAAAAAAAAAAAAAAAAAAACAAGATAAAGTAAAAGTGGAAGTTTCTAAATATGCAGGACTAGTATATTTCGAAAGGTTAACAGAAACAATATGCAAAATTGCAAACAAGAAAAAATAATTAAAAATTTTATATTCTATATGTACATTTGTAAAAAGTATATAACATTTTGCTTCTTATAAAAGACATTGTTGATAAACTTTAAAATAGTAAAGTCGTTTAAAACTACAATATTCATGTCAAAAATCGTACATAGTGTTTAACCGTTTGACGGAAATGTTGGAAATGAGAAATAAAATATTTTCTTAAGAAAATTAAATACAAAATAAAAGGCAAAATGAACGAAAATGAATGAGGAAATAAAAAGTGGACCAATGTTTCAAAGTTAAATCAGATAAAAATAAATAAGACCAATCACCCGAAAATAATGCCGAGAAAGACTCACCTCGCTGAAACTTGTCGAATCACTGCTGCGACGCAACTTCAAGCTCGGGTCCGTCGTAGTCTCCGGAGTTCAGCTTCGGCTAATTGCAACAAGCTTGCAGATAAAACGCAAAACTAATGAAGATAATATGGAGAGAAAAAAAGGAACGAGGAATAAAAGAGTCGCCAACTTCGCCTAACCCGGGCACGACCAGCCTGGCAACACTTCTTCCCATCCCAACACCTTTCCCAATTACCCGAACGGATTTGCTTTATGTAAATCCGGAATGCCCCTCAACATGTTAGTTCTATATTCGTCAATGCTACACCCTTCATTCACCTATGCCCTTCCCAACTACCCTCTCATGCATGAAAGACTGCAAAAGAAGGAAAACCCACACAGGGACGCCGATCAGGTCAGGTGTTTGCCGGTTCATAAATCACCCAGTTTGTATATATATATATATATACATATATTTTACGTATCGATCTAATTAAAAAACTTAGATATACCACGAGAAAAAATGCGCGTTTATGATCTATGTTAAGTGAAATTTAAAACCCAATAAACAAAACAAAAATGTATTCCTAACCATCCCTTACCATCACTAATGAAAATGAAAGAAAAAGTACTAAAAGTTGTGTTATCTTTAAAATTAATTAAGGTTTTTAGACGAGATAAAAAAGTCAATGGCACAAGCGGGATTCGAACCCACGATCTTCGGCTTGATACTCCGCTGCTCTACTACTTGAGCTATCGTGACCTCGATCCACTCGGACACCAACTTCCCATCTCAACCGCACCTTTTGAATTTTCCCTCCTTTTTGCCATTTTATCTCGACTAAAAACCTTAATTAATTGTAATATATTAATTGGTCAAGCGGACCACGAAAGTAGTGAATTTAAGAATTGCCGTTACGTTATCTGTTGCATCTCTTTTTGTTGGATTAAAAAACTCCTTAAACTATGCCGTAACGTAAAAATAAAACACTGTATTTGTTGTCTCTCTGATCTTTATCTGTTGACACACAAAATAAAAATGTATTTGAGGAGAACAAAAAAAAACACCTCTAAATCCATCTTCCTAAACAATAAATACAGGTTGAAAAAATTTGCTAAGTTTTTGTAAACTAGTCATATTATATTTTTATTACAACCTAATTTATGTTAATTGATCATCTTCATAAATGTAAACCTGTAATCGATGTATTTTATTTGCACAGCAGCCGAAGTAGGGGGAACAATATTGGATTCATCTATTTCCATAGTTTTCTAATCGTCCAGAAGATGAACCGAAAAAAAAGATTCATTATTTTTTTTAAATACAATATTTGATACACAAGATTCTTTAATGAAGTCATTGAAGTTTTCCAGTCCCTATGTGATAAATTTTGTAACAAAGAATGAAAATCACAAATTTGTTTAATCATTCTTTAAACAAAATGTATTTAAATCAAGGTATTTAACGAAGGCAAATTGAGCCTGTTGTTTGATAATTGCCTTTAAATTCTTGGCTGTGACTAATGATATGACATAAATTGGTCGAAATGAGGTTAGGTTGATAAACTAAATGTTAACAGATTTTCGATTCTTTTGACGCTGACCTTCCAGCTCCATCGGGCAAAGACACGGGACAATAATTGTTTCAATTCTATACATTTTCATACTTTTAGACTGAAAAAAGAGTCATCGGATCTTCAATGATGTTGAAACTTTTCTGTAATCTGCCCGTAGGGAACGCTCGTTATAATTTGCTCTGTCCACGTAATTTAGCTTCGAAACGATTGGACGTGAAAGGCGAATGACACAAATTGGAGTTCGTCGGCATTAACCCAACTCCGCCCCCGCACTACGTCGATTTCTGCTGTTGATTCCAATTATGATCTTCCGCCCTGTTTGTATCGCATTTTACGTATTTTCCTTCTGAATGATGTCCAATTCGTGGATCACAATCGTTGTTAATGACAAGCTAAGCATTTCTATTCAGCATACTGACGGCAGAGGAGCATTATCGATATTTTGAAATGAAATGGTGCTAATAAATCAAATAAATGATACCAATGCTTTTGGAGTGATAACTTACGCATCAGGTTTGCTTGCTTGACGTGTTATTTTGTTTGGCCAGGGCTGACATTAGAATAGTTGGTATAATTTTAATGTACCACCTGGACTTTATTCCTCATTAAAATTCGAGCTGTGTTGCAGATATGAAATGGACCTTTTAAAATTAATGTAAAACCTTCATGAATATATAACAAAAACTACTAACCGGTCACTGGTATCTAAGAAAACATCTATACATCATGATCCCATTTGCAGATTATGTAATGAGGAGAAGGAAACAGCCACTCATATCATCTTCGAATGCGAAGCAACAGCTCAATGGAGGTTTAACCTAACGTACAAAAAAGACTCAGGGAACCAAATTGCAGCAATAACAGTCAATGACCTGATACTTCTAAAAAGAAGGATTGAGTCTATTGACTGAACTAAGGAACTAGGAAGGTGCAATGAGCCAGAAGGCTGCAGTGCCTGGGGAATACAAACCCCGCTTCCCAGTATCCTTTCCACCATACCATACCATTCATGGATATATAAAACCGGCCATATCAGTAGGTCATATAATTGTCTAGATTACAAGTTATTACGACATGACGCAAGGAACATGAACTCAAAATAATAACGAAAATGAAAGGAGAAAATAATGTAATTACAATATGTGCTTTTCTGACACTTAAGATACTATGATAAAGGCTTTAAAAAATAAACAGTTCTCGTGCTAATTATTAAATAAAAAAAATAAAAAAATAAAATAAGACAAAATAAACTTCTTCCTCGGTTAGTTCTTGAACGAATAGTTTTGTTATGTTTGTTTGATTTTACACTTCCCCGAAAAAGGGAGTCGTCCAGCACACTACACTAAACGAACCCGGTGAACTCCTTTTCGGCATTCGTCGAATCCGCTTCCTCGGACAGGTGAATCTCCTCCGGGGTAGACAGGCGGATGCCCGTTGAGAATATTAGACGATCGGTAACAGCAAAAACAATCTCCAAATAAAATGGCAGGGCGATTCTCTCTTTTCCACAGCTCGCCACCAAGTGGACTTGTTTCGACAACGCTCTCCGGTCCATAGTGAGGGGCTGGCCTTGTCATAAAGTTTAAAGCAGTAACAGTTTCAAGCCAATTACAACCGTTGTGTAATATTTCTAAACCTTACCATTCATTAATTCTCTTAATGTTTTAAGAGCATACTGTCAAATTTAGTAACATACTAAGCTCGTTTTATTTTATCGTATTTACATGAGCATTGTAGTCAGTTTGGATGGATCCAATAAAAACAAAAGGAGAAGTGTATAGACAATAGGGACGCTAGTCATAGTTAACTTATGCTAAAATAACCCTCACCAAGACTGGCTAAATCAATGTTGCAATTAGAAAAGAATAAACTCAGAGGAGTGATAGCACTGTCAACTTGGCATCAAAGAAATCATTTACAAACAAGGTCATATTCAATGATGATCTTGTCTATAGATTAGGATTGGCAAGGAACGAACAGCCATCCTATATCAAATTCGTTTGTGAAGAAACTGTTCAATGGAGACATAAGATGGGATACAAAGAAAACCCAGAAAAGGAAATTGTAGCAACGACCTAGTATATATTAGCAGAATGATCAAATAGAGATCGAGCACTAAACTAAGAACCAGGAACGCAATAAGGCAGAAAACCACAGTGATTGTAGAACCAAAATCACCACTTCCATATATCCATCATTATCATCAGTGTTGAATATTATAATATATATCATTCCGCTATTGTACCCTTAGGGCTGCCCACGAACCTCTTTTAAATCTACTAACACTGCATATTTTTATCTAGGGAGAAGCCAGAGCCACAATTCATAGACTAGTGCAGGGTCAGGCTCCAAAACCCTACTCAGATAACAAGGAGCCACTAGACAGAACACTGGCGATGTCTGTTGATCATATGCCACCTAAATTTAGTTTTGTCAAAAATATTCTAATCAAGATAACGTTAACTTGCAGAACAGACTAGAAGAAAGGGTCCCAGTTAATGCCGACCATGTCTGCTTAGCCGAATATGGTCTGGAGCTGGCATTTATGGAAATAAACCAAGGACTTAGAAATCATATAAGCCTTCTACAGTGCCACCGTTTTTCAAACAGAAACTGTGGATGTTGAACACTATGGCAGGTATACTATTGTAAAAGGCTGGGAAGAAGAATATCCATCAACTCGGACAGCTAGGTGGCAATGAATGCAATTGCATATCGACGGAAAAGTCGACAGTCGTTTGGGAATGCATCAGAGCCCAGTCAGACATTGGGAAAAATAACGAAATTACCCTTGTCTGGGCATCAGGGCACACAAAGCAGATGGTCAACGAAGAGGGCAACAAATTGGCCAAGGAAAGTTCGATGAGGGCATATATTGGCCTTGAACCCTTTGTGGCATACAAAACTGCCAAAAACGCGAACAATTTGTCAATAGATTAACAGTAAGTCCTCCGTTCAATGAGAATGTAGCACAGGACAGAGGCACGCAAAAAAATGTATCAAAGGATCATTGCAGAATCTAACGGAAGAACTAGAAATCTAGGTCTAGGTGCCAGGTCTGAAATAATAGCCGGACACTGCAGACTACGGTGACATATTTATGGATTCGGAGTGGCAGAAACAAGAAAGAAGATGAAACAGCGGAACATGGTCTCTGTTCGTGTAAAAGCCCAGTAAATTGAGATTCTTAATCCTGGGAGAGGAAAAGCCATTGCCTGAAGGGTACACACGGTAGCCCTTGAAAAAGCTTTGGGTTCTGGTAAAAAGAATTAAGCTTAAGGAGGAGCACTATAAAAAAAATATAAATAATAAAAATATAAATAGAAAAATAGAATAGGTCGCAGTACGTAGGTCGTAAAGAGGCCGGTTCCTGTATGATCTAATCTAATTCCATTAATGAAGTTTTTATTGTTCTCTGCAGTTTTTGATTATTTACATTATTTTATTTTTAAATATTTACATGAAAATTTTCACTATATTGTGTTATATACGGTTCACAATGTACAGCGGAGTATTTGAAAAAACAAAAAACCATAAGAATCCGTGGTAGTGTTTTTTTTTGTCATTTCGAGATATTGGCCGATCTCCAGCAACTCAAATGAGGTAATTGCTGTTAAGTACCGTACAAAACCAACGACATTCCTTTCAGTGGTTCGTTGGAATTCATTTGATGTTTTTGTTTGGTATTTAATACTAATTAGCCCATTTGAACTATTGAAGAAGCCCGGAACGTTAAAAAAATAAAAGCATTACTGATTTTTTCCCAAATTTGGTTCATCCAAATTTTTCAAGTGTTTAGTACACTATTACTTTACAATTTACTAGTACATTTTTTAAATTATTATGCAAAGTATGGTTGAGTTGAAAAATCAGGACCATGAACGCGTCTCGAACCCACCACTGTCTGATCAGTACACTACCGCTTCTACTACTTGAGCTATCTTGACTTGTGTTCTCGAGACACCAACTAACCATCTCAACCTTAAACTTTTTTGCATTTCCCTCTTTGTTGGTGATTAGTTGTTGTATCGCGGACAAAAGTCACGATAACTCAAGTAGTAGAAGAGCTGGTGGGTTCGTATCCAGATCGGACACAAATTTTTCGACTCAACCATTCTTTCTAAAATAATTAAAGTAATTACTTTGGTTAATTGGAATAACTAAAAATCACATAAATAGATTAATATTGTATTTTGTTGAGATTTGGCGTTATTTCAAATTGTTCAGTGTATTTTCAAATACTCTGTATGTTTCAAATATAAATTAAACTATAATGATTTCAAATCTATTTTACTGTTTCTTAACATTTATTTGGTACATAATTGTTTTTTAAATTTTATTTTGGCTAGTCAAAAAGATCTCCGATAACTTCGGTTTTTGCCCGTTGTCACCAAATTTTACCAGGTTTCCTTGTATGAAATCAATCGATCGGAAAAAAAAACACATCAGAACATTGCCATTAGCCGGCCGCCATACATGTCCATCAGAAGAAAAATGAAACACGATTAGTTCTTCGCCCATCAGTTAAGTGTTTGGCTTGAAGCGCAAGCGGGACGGAGATGTTTTATGCATTCAAAAATGACAAATCGTTCCAGTCCCGAAGCTGCTGAGAACAGGCCACCGGTGATGGATGCCGGACGAATATATTAACCGCTAATGAGCACAACGATTTTTTCTTCAAGTAAACTGTCTGATAGCTTATCTGAGTATTTTATCACATAATTACTTTTCGTTTGTTGAATTAATACAGATGGATCAATTGGTTTGTACAAATAATTCAGAAATTATCACCTAACACCAAAACTGATCATCAGTCAGGCTTCAAAAGTTATATAGCTATCAGAATAAAAATATTTAACAAAATACGCGACGTTTAACCATTTTAACTATCGGAATTAATTAAATTCGTAATTGACTTTTACATTTATAATAATATATTACTTTTATACTATATAGGGTGAGTCATTTTTTGACGCACCATTGGAAAATTAACGTGGGTGCGTTTAAATCTGACTCGAGGTGTATTTCCTTTGATTAATACGTTAATAAAAGAAAGTGAGTCAATTTTCGGTGCACCATAGGAAAATCAACGTTGGTGCGTTTAAATCTGACTCGAGGTTTATTTCCTTTGATTAATACGTTAATAAAAGAAAGTGAGTCAATTTTCGGTGCACCATAGGAAAATCAACGTTGGTGCGTCTAATTATGACTCGGCACATTTTATTTTGTTAGTCTCGTACCAAAAAATAGGCGAGTCACTTTTCGACGCACCATTCATTACAAATTAGTTTTAGTAGGTTGGAAGGAAAATAAACAAAACCAATATTACTAAAACATTATTCAAACACAATGTAAAAATTAAAAAAAAAATTCTTCACAAATTAATTTGATTAAGGTTTAAGAGTATTTTTTTCTAGTAAAGTATAAAAATTAAATAACTGTAACAATCTCCTTTTTTCTGGTAAAGTAAAAAAATTAAATAAATGTAACAATCTCCTTTTTTCTCGTAAAGCAAAAAAAAAAAAATAAAATAAAATAAATAAATGTAACAATCTCCTTTTTTCTGGTAAAGTAAAAAAATTAAATAAATGTAACAATCTCCTTTTTTCTCGTAAAGCAAAAAAAAAAAAATAAAATAAAATAAATAAATGTAACAATCTCATTTTTTCTGGTAAAGTAAAAAATTAAATAAATGTAATAATAGTTTTGTTTTTGTTTTAACAAACCAAAAATGTTCAAAATCATTATAATAATTGTTCGAACAGACCTCCATTTGCTGCAACACAGTAGCCTAGTCTATCGTAAAATGATGATCGGACGAAAAAAATACTCTTAAACCTTAATCAAATTAATTTGTGAAGAATTTTTTTTTTAATTTTTACATTGTTTGAATGTTTTAATAATATTGGTTTTGTTTATTTTCCTTCCAACCTACTAAAACTAATTTGTAACGAATGGTGCGTCGAAAAGTGACGCCTATTTTTTGGTAGAAGACTAACAAAATAAAATGTGCCGAGTCATAATTAGACGCACCAATGTTGATTTTCCTATGGTGCACCGAAAATTGACTCACTTTCTTATATTAACGTATTATTCAAAGGAAATAAGCCTCGAGTTACGCACGTTGATTTTCCAATGGCGCGCCAAAAAATGACTCATCCTGTATATTGATCCCACTTTAACCATCTCATCCATTCCTGCCAAATATGTTTAACCTAAAAATGACTAAGCAGTGATTTATTTAAAAGGTGTTTGTTATTTAGATGGTGGTGTGATGATACATGCCAGCAGTAAAGACAAAAAGCTTTGGCTACATCAGGGGTTTCGCCCAAAGGAAATCACGCCTGGCATTTTGCGGCTTAAAAAGTATTCACCACTTCGATCTGTTTCTTCATAATCAAGCAGTCAACAGTTTTTTCATGTCCAAATATATGCAGCAATCAAAAGAATAGGGCATTTTATGAAGACTCAAGGTTTTTTTGTATTTATTATTGCTTTAATGGGCTCATATTGTGCCCGTACATACGGGGTACATTGGCACCTTTCACTGATTTACTCAAACGCACAAATATTCTAGTTTGTAGTTGTACAACTACATCATAATATATTATGTACAATACTTACTGAAGATTTGCCTTGCGTTTTGCTAACAGATTCGGAACGGGTGGCCAAACATCTTAATCAATTATCCAAGGACTATCCTTTCTGTAATAGCCTGGGAAGCACTAATCGACCTTTCTCTACAAGGTGGACGGTTGGGTTTTTCCCCAAAACAAGTAGAGCAGGTGTGTCCTAACCCTCAAACTGCTCTCCACAATCAGGAAAGCAATCGTTGACAGAGGACCGAGCGTGGACTTCTTTCTTATCTCTGACTCTGTTAGTCCAAAACACAAAAACTCCGTATTCTTGTGAATGACAAGCCTAACGCTTGCGCTGAACTTTTTACCCCCCACAAGTGTGTATAACGCGTTCACATCATTGATGGCCGATGCACCTTTCTGTCTTTTTTTGGGGAAGGGGCAAACGGAGGTCCTGGCTGATGCACCAGCTGAAGTGATGAAATTTAGCTACTAAGTCCTCACAAATTACATAGAAGCGGACTGCGCGTTTCCCTGCAAATATGGGCTTCAACCCCACCGAATACGAACATGCCAACTTCTACTAATATTGGAGTCACTTTAGGCAGACTACAACTGGCAATACTACGCACCTCATCCAACTGTTCATATAGTAATCACTATTCTCAAACATAGGCCATACACCTACGCTTTTGCATATGACCTTCGTTGTCACCCCAGGCCGTGGAGTCCTTGTCGAGGACGCGGAGTCCCTTGAATACTTACGGGGTAGTGGAGGGGTGGTTGCCTTTTGGAAGATCTCAATGACATGCCGCAGAATAAGGGTGGATCATTCTCGCCGAGTTTTAAATGTAGTAACATCGAACAAAAAGGTGGGTGTGTGTGTGGCCGAGCGCATATCGAAAATTGTTTACCCTTTTCTCAATCCAAATCCTGGGGCTGTGCAGTGGGTGCTACTATGAGACTCCAGCAGACCCTAGGTTGCAAGAGGGGCTTCCAGGCACGAAATAATGGTTTAGCCTAGAAGGTGACGCACTCTCTAAACCACGAGATGCCCGAGTTTCTGGCGCGCATGATCGCCTTAAGCATCCTCAGCATTCATTTGGACCATAGAACCAAGGAAGCGTATCGCGTGTGAGGACGCCAAGACTACGCCTTCCTAGTCCCTCGAGATACGTTAGGGAGTTGTTGCCTTGCGAGCTGACCTCGGACGTCGGTGCTGCATCAGAGGCACACGAGGGTTAGGGTACCAGATCTATTTAAATATATATTTTTATATACATGCGGACGGGGGAGGGTGCATAACTATCTGAACTGCGGTGCAGTGTATTTTCGTTCCAGGACCAAGCCCAGCTGCATGGGTAAGGACTCGCATAGTGGTGAGACCCTAGCGGGTACCTAAAGAAGAGGCTGTATCATTCGTGGTCGAGGACCGTAGTACTTGCGTATGGCCTCTTAATTACGTCCCGACCTCGTGGAAATCGGATGGATCGGATTGCCGAGAGCGTATAGACAGCGAGGAGATGACGAAGTCCCTTGAATGCTTGAGGAACGGTGGACGGGGGCGGATTTATTATCTGAATTTGATATCTGCTGTTAGGTCCAAATGGTTTCAGTAATCAACTCATTCGTTGGTCCAACCGGACTACAAGTATTGGTCGAACAGGGTAACGCTTCACAATCCATTAGTCGAACCGGTATGTCCGTATTGAGAGGTGTTCTTTGTACGCAAGAGGTTCTCCGACGATCGGGTTTTAGAACCCCTGTCTCCTAGATTTATTGAAATTATTCGGTGGCTGTGGAAATGTGCAAAATTGAAATAGTAATTTGACATTTATAGATTTGATACAAAAATATTCGTAAAAGGTATTACATCAAATAATCACATTTTGCTTTTTATTTGTTATTACTGCATTAATTGCAAATTCTCCTATAATTAGTATCATATTTTTGATTTGTTTTTGAAATAGTTAATGCTTGATAAATACATACACAGAAATATATGGTGTTTAGTGACCGTTAGTTAATGATTATTCGGAGATCGTGAGATGAGGTCTGGTGTGACGAAGGTTTTAGAAAAACATTTTCTTTATCGTGCCAATGTTGCGGTCTTTATTGAGATCATCTTCAGGGCACTTTCAACACCCCAGACAAGAATGACACACCTACACGGAAAACGAACACTTTGAGCTTTGAAGATGATCTCAATATATCGGGTTGTCCGGAAAATAATGCAGGATTTTAAGTTTTCATTAAAAAAAATCTATATAAAATATTCTGTTTACGTTTACAGGATTACTCATTTGTATGAATGTCAACACTTATTAATCCTCTTCCAAATGATATTGTTTGTTTACCTCTGTAGCATTCCGCTACTTGGAAATAATTCAGTCATCCTTATAATGTCAAAGCGAGAATTTCGTACGATTTTCTTTTACGAGTTTAAACTCGGCCGAAGCGGAGCCCAAACGGCTAGAAACATTAACCAAGTCTGGGGCGAGGGTTGTGTTAATGAGTGCACTGTGCAAAGGTGGTTTAAAAAATTTCGGGAGGGAGATTTCAGCCTTGAAGATGAAGAAGGTCGTGGAAGGCCTTCCTCTCTTAATGATGATGTTCTGCGATCAGTGGTGGAAGAAAACCCCAAAACAACTGTTCGAGAACTTGCAGAGCAACCCAAAGTCAGTAAAACGACCGTCGCTGACCACCTCAAGGCGATTGGAAAAGTGAAAAAACTCGAAAATTGGGTTCCACACTCATTAAACGATCGCCAAAAAATCAGCGCTTTGATGTTTGTGCATCACTTCTTTGTCGAAACAAAAATGACCCATTTCTGGCCAGAATTGTTACATGTGACGAAAAGTGGATTCTCTACGATAACACTAGACGTTCTGGACAGTGGCTCGACAAAGGAGAAGCTCCAAAGCCCCCAACTCATCAAAAAAAGGTAATGGTTACGGTATGGTGGGCTTCATTTGGTTTAATACACTACAGCTTCTTAAATCCTGGCGAAACCATCAATGCTGAATCATACTGTAACCAAATTAATACCATGCATCAGAAATTGGCAGTAATGAAGCCCTCTTTGGTCAATCGGAAAGGGCCCATTTTGTTGCATGACAACGCTCGACCACATGTGTCACGTGTAACGTCACAAAAATTATTGGAGCTTGGCTATGAAACTTTGCCTCACCCACCCTACTCTCCGGACCTCTCGCCTACTGACTACCATTTTTTTAGACACCTGGACCACTACTTACAACACATAATATTCAAAAATCAAACGGAACTGGAAAATGCATTTATTGACTTTATCAATTCTAAAAATTCTGAATTCTACTCAGACGGAATTAATAAGTTACCAACACGTTGGGAGAAATGTATTGAGAGTATGGGAAATTATTTTGATTAAAGAACATTGCTTTAAAGTAACTAGTTTCTTTTTTTTTTGTTTAATACCAAAATCCTGCATTATTTTCCGGACAACCCAATAGATCGAAACGTTGGCACGATAAAGAAAATGTTTTACTAAAACATAAGTCACACCAAACCGCATCTCACGATCTCCGAATAATCATACTCAGAAAGTTTATTTTCCTCCCAGTGTGACGGTTTGGAGATAATATCCAGTTCGATATTCTCCAAGTGATTAATAAGCTTTTGCCATCTTTTTAAAATTATGGTACTTGAAATAAAGGCTATAATTCGTTTAATCTATTTGAAAATTGTTCGAAGGGGAAAGTCGCAAAAGCTAGGCGGAATTTAATTTTCAGATCTCCTTAACAGCCGCCTGACAAAGACCATCAGTACAAAATGTTATCATAATCCGGTGTAAAATTTTACATTGATAATAGTGTATAACGCAAAATTTATCTAAGGCTACATTTTTAACTGTCAACTAAATATAAAAAGAATGCTGCTCTCGCCCTAATGTACTCAACGGAAACAATTCAACGAAATTTACTTGCCTTTCCGTTCTGGCCCTTTTGTGAACACTCATTACAAAAGTGATAAAGTAATCAAAAGCCTAATTTAAAAAGCTTAACGAAATATCACACTGTTATAACCACTCTTCTTTGTAAGTTTTAGAATAATTAACACGATCACAGTTTGCGTAAATCCCTTTGCCAACGGCGAGCAATAATTATATTTTTACGAGTTTCTGAACTGTATGTCTAATTTCTACCTCAGCATGATTTGCAATAAATAGATATCATAGACGATTGAAAAAAAAACCCAGGATTTTCTCGGAACTCATAAAAAATGGTTCATATTTGTAAAGCGAATATGATCCGGTTACCATATTGTTACAAATAACAATAACTTCAAATACAAATATTACTTTCATTTGAAGTTAATGCGTTTTGGAGTGTATTCATGCTAATAAAAGCTTTTAAATGTATAATCATACATTTACAGGACCCGATAGAAATAATCATATTTCAAAATGTGTAAGCTGTAATTTATATTTATCGAGTGTTCATCGCAGGCCCTCTGTGCACAAAACTGAAAATTTTGCGATGTTTTTTTAGTCAACTTTCTCACTGACCCTTTAATTCTATTTACTTATTATTAAAAACGACGATAAAATTTTTTCATATTGACAAAAAAAGGTGGAAAACGATTTTTTAACACTCATTTCATATATATATATATATATATTGTTTTGGTCAGAGCAAAATAGGCCCTGCACCTTGACCCTTTGAGTCCTCTCCCAAAATTCTCCCTTCGACCTTAATCCCAGCAGTTCTGATTTCGCTGTACCCCAGTGGTATGAACAAAAACCTCTTCTCGGCTCACCTCTCTCCTATTTAATAAAATACCTCGCCCGTGAGCACCTCTCATATTCCCTTTCAATTTCCCAAATTTCCCATTCTATTGTTCACTTCATGAACCATAGGACGATCCACGTCGTTGCAACGGGGCCCCAACCTCGCTATGACCCTTGTCAAAGGGTGATTTCTGGAAGCGATTTCTTTTTTCTTTGTACAGTCGAATAATAAGTTCGAGATCAGGAATGCGGTCATGAAAAGATGACGGCATCCCTGATCTCGAACTTACTATTGATATCCTGATGGTCGATTCATCCTTCTCCGTTTTATACAGCCCACGCAAAATCGTAAGTTTTTTAATTTTATTTTTTTCCTTTATTTTTAAAACATACAGGGTGGCCCCAATCGATTCAGCCACACTTCCAGATCCAGAAAAAAGGTCCTATGAACCTATGTCAGGTTGGGGAGGTCCGAAGCGTTCTATCATACCAGTGTGAGCTAAGCAAATAAAAACAAACGAAAAAACCTATGTCAGGTTAATTAATTAAGGTTTTTAGTTGAGATAAAAAAAAGTCAATGGCACGAGCGGGATTTATCTCTAAAAACCTTAATTAATTGTAATATATTAATTGACAAAAAGGAGGGAAAATTCAAAAGGTGGGGTTGAGATGGGAAGTTAGTGTCCGAGTGGATCGGAGTCACGACAGCTCAAGAGGTAGAGTAGCGGCGTATCTAGCCGAAGATCGTGTGTTCGAATCCCGCTCGTGTCATTGACTTTTTGACCTCAACTAAAAACCTTTATTAATTGTAATATATTAATTGGTCAAGCGGACAACGAAATTAGTGAATTTATATGAATAAAGCAAGGTGAGAGAATTAAGAGAAAAACACTTCACTCAAAGCGTGGAACATGATAATAACTTTTTAACTTAACACATTTACATACATGCATACATACAAGTGGTAAGAGGATTTTAGCAACAATTATTAATTTTTCTCGTAAATCGTCCTGAAAGTGAGATCAAAGCACGTTTTTCCTCAGAATTGTTCTAAATGGCTTTTAACTTTGGCCTGTAAAAAAAGTTGAAATAACTCAGCCCTGGCGCGGGGTTGAGAAGAGGATTAACCGGCGAGGGCAGAAAGCGGCGAGGAGATTTGGCCGGGAAGGGCTTAGCGAAGGTTGTTAGTGTTCTCTTTCGGCTCGTCTCCTTTGACGGATTACACGGTGATGAAAATGCAAATGAATGCTAAACCGGATCTAATTATGCCGCAAAAACGGTAAACGGCGATGACGAGCAGACCAAAAATATTCTGAACTGCTGGGAAAACCGTTTCTATAAAATAAAACAAAAACATGTTTTTTTAATCCTATATGTTTAGTAGCAATTTACTGACTTATTATATGTTTAAATCAAACAAAATTTAGTGAAAAGATAGGGAAATGGTAAATCCAATCTCAATTCTGATGCCGTAGATTTAGAGAAAAGAAAGGGTCGGTCTATAGTAGAGATATAGAGGGACGCATATTTCGGAGAGTCCATCAATTGTGGTGATAATTAAAAAAACTTCTCCCGTGAGCACCTCTCATATTCATCTTCGTTTTCCCTTAAATATTTTCCATCCTATTTTTCGTTCGGTCGTTCTAGGGCGTTGCAACGGAGCAACCTCCCTATGACCCTTCAGTGAGAGATTCCTTTTTGTTTTATACAGTACAAGTTCGAGATCAGGGAAGCGTATGATAAAGTAATCCAAGTCTTCACATTTCATAACAACGATTATTCGGAGATCGTGAGATGTGGTCTGGTGTGACTTAGGTTTTAGAAAAACATTTTTTTATCGTGCCAACGTTTCGATATTTATTGAGATCATCAGGGTCTGGGATGATTATCTTATTTACTTTCTGTAAATTTTACAAATACATGTAAGATGTGAAAAAAATGAATTTATACAATGCTAGAAAATTTTAGATTCAATCAAAGTATTTGAACTCACCCAAAGTGTTTGTTTTCCGTGTAGATGTGTCATTCTTGTCTGTTGTGTTGAGGGTGCCAGTGAGATATTGATGTTTTATTTTTATATACGTTGGATTTTGGAGGGGTGGGGAAGGAAGACGGCATAGAAATGCATTTTTATATGAGGAGTCGGCTTCTTTAAAGTGAAAGGAGCCGACAATAAGGGGGGGGGTTCTGGTTGACGTGGGTAATGGTTCAACCTGATTATCCTTTCAGTATTATATAGGGAAAGGAAAGCCAAATTGTTGAAGAATTAGACTATACAGAAATGTTTGATGTGTGGAATGTGATGAATTTTTTATATGTTATATGTTTTGTGTGATGTGATGATATATGTATGTTATCGATATTGAATTTGATTAATGATGACATTGGCGTAGCTGCGATGAGTTTACACGTATCTGTTCTGTAATTGATGCTGTGTTATTTCTAAAAAGTTAAGTTTATGTTTGTTTTGTTCTGTATGTAATATTTTTGAAATGGTTAAGCCGAAATTGTGTCAAACGTCCAACTGTACAACCAGTATGTACAAGTGTGTGTGTGTGTGTGTGTGTGTGTGTGTGTGTGTGTGTGTGTGTGTGTGTGTGTGTGTGTGTGTGTGTGTGTGTGTGTGTGTGCGTGTCAACCACTGACACGTGACTACCACCCTTTCTGTAGCACCGGTTCTTTGCCAAACCTCCCCAGAGAGCACTACATGGGGATTTCTTCCCGATTGCAGCTACTTCCCTCAGGTTTCATTAAATTGCATTTGGAAGGGATATTCGAGCGTCCAAGGACGAACTGTATACTTCGACCTTTACTCCTCATTCTAATGGTTCAATTCTAACCTTTCACAATTAATTATTAATTAGTTAAACAAACAATTAGCTGTACAAAGAAATAGCCATATATATACAGGGTGAATTGCTACTCGTGCTACAAACTTCTCCAGTAGATTCGTCACCCTAAAATGAACAAAAAAGTTCATATTGTCCATGGTCCGATTCTCAACCATTTCAGAGTAATTTCGCTTTTTATCGATTTTGAAAGATATCACGTCCTGGCGTCGGAAAATCGTGATATCTTTTAATCT